>NC_143557.1:142648125-142948750 GCF_054136105.1 Typopeltis vanoorti | reverse complement strand
GTTTTGATAAGCAAAGAACATTATCCAATAATTCTTCATTAAGAACAGCTGAAATGTCTTCTTCGAGAACTGATATAGAATTGAAAAAAAGTCTGCACACCACATGTCTCAAAAATTTTGCATTCTTAAATCTCTAATTCATAGAGCACTTAAAGTTTGCTCATCCCCAATAATCTTACAACAAGAACTTTACATCATTAAAAGTTAATGGAATCAAATGATTACAACTCCAATCAAACGCAACAGATACTTGATTCTTATATTCCAACACCTACAGTTTCTTCAACAGTCTGCAGATTTCCTATTCCATACATTCCAGGAATCTCAGAACCTACAGATAGAATTCTGAAAAAGTATCAATTGATTCCAACATATATTCCTATCAACAAAATTTCTTCTTTATTACCTTCTACAAAGGATAAACTGTCTTCTCTGTCTTTGGCTGGCGTTTACCAAATACCTTGCGAATGCACTGTCTCTTATTTTGGACAAACTGACCATTCTTTGGAAAAAAGAATAAAAGAACATCAATATTATATTGATTATAATATTGATGGTCTGGCACAGCACAGCAGTATTGACTCTACTCATAGTGTCCAGTGGGATAAAGCAGTTCTCCTCCATAGATGCAGATTCAGATATGAGCGCTTATTCATTGAAAGATGTGAAACTATCTTACACCGACCAAATTTAAATAGAAATGACTGTATGTCTCTCTCTCAAAGATCTGGGAGACTTTTATCTTATGTAAAAAACCATTTATCTTGATAGATTAAATTTGTTATTTCTATTATTTCCTAACACGCGGTAACAATTTTATTTTAATAGGTGATCCACCGAACGTTTTGCTTGTATTCCATTCTTATTACTGTTACAAATACTGAAGATGTACTATTAATTTTAGTACGAAATATCTGTCCTTTTACAAATTAAAGATATCACTGAGTTTTTACGTGTTGCTTTATTATTTAAAATTGGAGATGTTAAGCTCCACTCTGGGATAAATTCCCCACTTACTGGATACCTGGAGAGGGAAAGAGAAGTAGAGATAGACAGAAGACCAGTTGGAGAGACAAACTTACTCTAACAGCAGGACCAACTAGGTCGAGAAGAGCCCAAAATCATGTTGAATGGAGTAACACGAGAAAGTCCTTTGCCCAGCAGTGGGATTCTACAGGCTGACAACAACCAAAAAAAATCTCCATTCTTTACTTTATGCAGATGATGTTCTACTAATAAATAAATCCAGTATGATGATATTTTTTATTAATCTTTTATTTAAATAATTTTTTGGTTAATTAGAGTAGTATTTAGCCAAGCATATGTTTAATCACATCTAACAGAGAACTGTGGCATTTGGGGCCGGGGGGGGGAGATTTCTTGACACCTGAAAATCATAGAATTCACCTGTTTTGATTCTCATTACAGTAGAATGGTTGGCAGAGTGATAGCGTATCTGCTCTCCAGCCAAAAGGCTGTGGGTTTGAATCCCACTGTGGGCATTGATGTTGTGATTGTCTGTGGAAATTCTAGTGGTGTGCAGTAGATGCTGTTGGTGGATTGAGTGGTGGAGACAGAGTTGTAGAGTAGGTGCCCTCCCTCGATGAGTCTTTGGACTGCCTGGAGGTGTCACATAATAAATGCTCAAATAAATTGCATATGGAACGTTTATGTTACTTTTGAATGTATTTTGCAAATATTGAAATAATGCTTAAATGTTTAATCACAAGTTCTCAATAAGAGAACAACAGTCCACAAATGCATTGTAATATTGCATTGCATACAATAATATTGTATGATAATACAATATTATTGTATCCTCCTCTAAGGCCATAACATCTACTTGACTCTGCATTGCTCTCACCAGTTTTGCATCATCTGTAAACAGCTACATATCACCAGTTAAACCATCCAATATCATTAATATGCAAATTGAACAACAATGGTCCCAAAACTGGCCCCTGTGCACACCACTAGTGACCTTCCTCTTTTGGGATACTGCAACCCCATATACAATTTTCGGATACGTATCTGACAGCTAATCACTGATCCAACTCTGAACTCTGTTATCCAATCCCATCTGTTTCAATTTATTTAAGAGCTTGTCGTGTTCAGTCTGTCAAAAACTTTTGTAAAATTTTAGTATACCACTATATATGCATTTCTCCTGTCCAAGATATTTGTTAGCTTATTAGATACGTGAGTAAGTTGGTAAAACATGATATCCCTTTAACAAACCCATGCTGATAACCACAGAGAATACTGCTGTTATCAAATCATTTTCGTATCCTACTTCTCACCAATCTCTCTAGTACCTTCACCACAACTTCAGATATACAGATTGTCACAGGATTATCACCACCTTTATGCAGTGGAAGAACAAATTTAATTTCTTTCCACTCCCTTGGAAACTGTGCTGTTTTAGGACGTTCATTAAACAGGCATGCCAATTCCCTGAAGCACCTTTATTCTTATTATTTATTGACTTCTTCTTGTAATGGTTCTCATGCAAATATTGCACCACTGATCACTTTACAGTACTCCTGACTTATTTGGATATATCATTAACAAAAATAGTCGAGGCAAGGGGGGGGGGGGGTCTTTGGTGAATGCATTTTTATCATGGCCAGTAGGATTTTGTATAATTTGTCAAACCCTGATGATAACCATTTTGGTGGTCGATCATGTCCATTATTGACATTCTTTAAGCAATTGAGTTTTTTTAAATCTTTGAACTGTTTAATGTATAAATAATATTGACATGACCATGATATGAATATATAATAATGGATTTTTTTGTTTGTTTCATTATTCATTCTTTTGTTTTCTAGCAATTGGTAAAGAGAATGGTTGATGCAGATATTGCTCTGATGCAGAAAAATCCTGCAGCATAGGTCATTGCAAAAAAAAATAAATATAAATAAAAATAAGACTTTCTTGTCATTCCATGTTAAAATTAAAAGAGAAATATTATACCAGTTGACTTCAGGAGTATTCTTGAAAGAACAAGGGAAAATGTGCCTTCTGGACATGATTTATCACTTTCCATGTTGGTATGGAAGTAGAATTCGGGGAACAATATCAGTATATTTATGGCGTTTTGCATTGCAAACGAATTAGACTTCTAATAGATTTTATATATATTTTTTAATATTATGTGAGTGGGAGTTTGTTAATTATATTTGTAATGTGTTTTGGAAATATTAGTTAATTGCTACTCTGTTAGTGCTTTTAATATTTTCTTAATGTCAAATTTGCCAGGGTTATCCAGAATGTTATTTTAAAACAGTAAATTATGTTCATGCTGTCAGACTTCATTTAAATTTTTATTTTAAATGAAGTTAAAATGAATATTTCAGAGCTATTTTTTATTGTAATTTTTCTATTTTATTGTAGTATTTTTAAAATATTTTCAGTTTTCATCATGAACTTTTATTACATTCAGTGAATTCTGATATCCAGATATCAAATTGATGCTATTGTAAATATTGAAATGAAATAACATTTTACTTAATCTTTTTTGTTCTTTCTTTAAAGTTAAAACATAATTGTAATGTCTGATTTGTATGTAGAGCCACTCTACTTCACCAACCAGAGGCTACGATATCTAGCAGATGAAATAACTAATATAAAATTTTTAATTTATATTAAAAAATATATATATATATAGAGAGAGAGAGAGAGATGGAAATAGATCGGCTACCAAAAGGGGTAGATAAATATAGACCAAAGGGGGGGGGGGGGGAGACTAGCTGCAAGATGAAGAGATCAGTGAAGCTGGAATAGTCAAATGCCTAATCCTTGAAGAGAAAAAGATTTATATTAAAAGAGTAATTAAAAAAGATATACCTGGTCATATACTTTTAGACAGTAGGAATGACAAAATATTTGGAATTGGGCTTGTTGAGCCAGAAACATACGGTAAGAAAAAGGCATTGCAGATGAGCTCAACTAAGTGAACTTAAATATATACATCTTCAATAGATGAAAATAAAACCAGTAAACAAAGAAGATAATGAATTAAATTATGAAAACTAAAAATAACACCCAAAAGGTTGTGCTGACCATTTCAAAATGGCCAGCACAACCATCATGTTGTTGGTTTTATATGCACTTTACTAGTTTTTGTTCCTTTTTGCTCTTGAAATTTTAAATTTTTTAAAATTCTTTAGTTTTTATAATTCTTAATTTTTCAAAATCTATAGTCTATTTGATTCATCATTTTTTGTTTGTTTACTGTTTTTTTTCATTTTTTGATTATTAAAGATGCATAGTTGCAAGATGCAAGTTCACATAATTGAACTTCATTTTCAACACACTCTTACCATATGTTTTTGGCTCAATTGAGTTTCACTCCAAATATTTTGTCATCTTTACCTTCTAAAAGTATACAACCAGGAATGTCTTTTTAATACTTTTTAAGATAAATAAAATTATATTAGTCATTTAACTTAGCCTCTTATTTGTATGCCTTATAATATGCGAGCAAGATTTTGTTTTCACTGATATTACTTTCATTATGATTTTTTTTTAATTGATATTCATAAAGTTATTTATTTAGTTTTGTAGCCCTAAATTTATAAATTTTTTTTGCCTATTTTATCTGTTACAACAAAATACATAACAGATTGTTTTTTCTTTTTTTTTTTTTGTTATTGAATGGCTAATATATATATAGCTTTGTGTTAGTGCTAGTAATTCATTCATTATGTGTATATCCCTATATTGTCAGTCTAATAGTGTAAGTAGGAAAAGAATACCATTTTTTTGCCTACTTACACTGTCTGTTAATTTAAAAAAAAAAAAAAAAATTGAATTACTATTTCAAATTTTTGAAAAATCCAGTACCCACTTATAAGTATAGTATTTTTCAAATATTTCAAAATAGTTTTTTACAATTTATACTTAACTCTCTAATTGTTTCTCCCCTACCCCAGCACCATACAATTTCTTATAACCATCTTTAATAACAAGTCAGTTGTATACCTTTGTAACAAAATTTAAGATCCTGTTTTCATATAAAATTTTAAAATTATGTGGATGTTATTTATGAAGAACCTTTATAAGAGCTTTTTAGCTCTGGATGAGTTAGGTGGTAAAGGAGAAAGTTTTTTTTATTCTGTAAATCAACTGCAGTTAACATCCTACATAACAAGTACAAATGTGCATAATATTCAGACAATAATCATTTAAATTCAGTCTCTATAAATGATGGAATTATTAAATATACATCAAAATTGTAGTCATTCATTGAAATTTTTGTTAATTTTTTTTTTTATCGTGTCATTTCATTTGTGATCTGTATGTAATATGTAAAGTGTTTGATTGGAACTACTATTCCTCTTGATTTCAGTTTATACATCCTGATAATGTTATTACATAAATTTAAGGATAAAAAAACACATTGAGGGAAAAGAATTTAAAGTTCATTGAACAAAAAACTTTACAGATTGTATTTCTCTAGTGTATCACTAGTGTTGCCAGAACAAAAGAGACTACAAGGTAAACAATTAATGTAATAAATTTGAATCACTTAAAGAATCAGCTTTTGTGATTATTTGAATAATATTGCAAATTTAAAAGAAATTTTTTTAACATACAAGGATGGTCTGAAAAGTTCTCGACCTCAACCATAGATAGTAACACTATTGACAAGATTTTTTTCTAAGTTGGTACATCTGTCATAAGTATCCATGTGAAATTGCAAGTCATTCTATCAAGTAGTTTGTTTTACACAGCTGTCTGAAGCAAAAGTGTTGTCTGTATCCCTTGAAATGGAATAAAATTGAATATCGTGCAGTTATAAAATTCATTGTAAAAGTAGGTTTAATGGCAAAAAAAATTCATTCGAAGTTCATAAAAGTTTATGGATGCTCTTCTCCTTCATTTTCGACAATTAAGAAATGGGCTGCCATGTTTAAACATGGCCGTACTAGCTTGAAGATGATCCACGTGAAGTACATCCAAAAAGTGTAAACACCAGAAATCATTGAGCAAGTGCACGATATATGGTATTGGATGACCGGCAAGTCAAAGTGCATGAAATTGCTATGACTATAGGCATTTCAAAAGAACATGAAGGATATATTTTGCATGAAGAATTGCAAATGAAGAAGCTTTGTGTAAGATGGGTGCTGCACTTTCTCACAGCAGATCAAAAATACACTCGCATGAAAATCTCTGAACAGTGCTTGGATTTTAACAAGAATAAAACTGATTGTATATGTCGATTTATTACTATGGATGAGACATGGATTCACCATTACATACCAGAATCAAAACAGTGGACAGAAGTCAGTTGTTCAGTGGCAAAGAAGATAAAGTCAGTTCCATCAGCAAGAAAGGTCATGGCATCAATATTTTAGGATGCTAAAGGCATTTTGTTTATTAATTATCTTGAAAAGGGTAAAACAATAACCAGGAAATATTATTCCGATCTTTTAACCAGACTAGACGAAAAAAATTTGTGAGAAAAGACCCGGTTTGCAGAAGAAAGAAATCATCTTTCATCGCCTTCCTACAAATGTGTGTTTTGGCAATGAGAAAATTAAGGGATCTGCATTATGAATTGTTGGAACATCCACCCTATTCCCCAGATTTGGCTCCCTCTGACTTCTATCTCGTCCCCAAACTAAAACTCTTCCTTGCTGGTCAGCATTTTTCTTCGAATCAAGAAGTGATTACAGCTGTAGAGGGGTATTTTGCAGATCTTCTGAGAACCACTACAGGGATGGGATAATGGCGCTGGAGCATCACTAGAATAAATGTATTAGTCTTAAAGGAAATTATGTTGAAAAATAAAAATAATTTTGAAATTATAAATTCGTTTTTTTCATTGTTAGGCCGAGACCTTTTCAGACTACCCTCGTACTTATATATGTTAATGCCATACTATCACCATATTATGACACAAATCTAAACATACTAATTTGATAAAAGTGGATAGAATGTGCATGTTTTTCATATCTAACCTCAGTTGAACACTTAGCTTGACTATAATAGTTGAGACTATATGATCAAGGAATGTAGTATACACCAGAAAGAAACCAAAGATGTACTTTTATCTCTTTTGAAGTAGTGGAAAAAAAAAGAGTAGAGTTTTTGAAATGGAGAGGAGGCGGCTGATAATTGGAATGTTCTTAAAAATGAGCAACTCGTTTTTTCAGAAAGATTTTTAACATATCAAATAATTATTCTGTTATGATTTTTATCAAATCTTTGTTTAAGTAGACAGTTGTGTAGTATTTGATTAATAGTAGATTAATAATAGATATCTAGGAGATGTTTTAAATATCTTCTCTTAATTAGATACCAAATTTTCCACCTAAATTGCCATCCGATGTAAATCTTACGTGTGTAGAGGCTTAAGTGCTGTGAGGACATCATGTTGGAGGCTTAATGGATTTTTTACAACACTCAAAAAGAATTAAAATAGAATTTAATACTTCCTATATTTCGTCCTAGTCACTAGGACATCTACGGGGATTACAAAAACAATTTATGTAACATATACACAACTAACAAACAATACTAAGCCCAACCACGTGGGTGACACTAAAGTCCTATCTAGGTAGAGCGCCCTCTAAGGGCAGTAGTAGGTGGCCTGGAATGTAAGGTGGGAACTCTGGTGATGAGTGTTTCCCAAATCTTCGGAAGCTTAATGCATCCATATTTATTGAGATTTGGTTGGTTTTTGAGAGCTGCTGCTGCTTCTAAGAAAAGTCTCTCTTTCTTGAATTTGCCGTGGTGGAGCATGGTGGTTTTCTTCCATGATACCCTGTGGGTGATGTCCAAAACATGGTCAGCCAAGCCTGAATGGCCATAGTTGTGTTTGAAGATGTAAGACTTGTGTTCCTCTAGACAGATGGATGCTGATCTGCCTGTCTGTCCAAAGTACGCCAGCTTACAGGAACAGGGTACTTTGTAAACTCCAGGCAGAGAGAGAGAGGAGGGAGCTGATCTTTCGTAGAATGGATAAGGGTAGCAAGTTTGCGGTGGGGCTTATATGCTGTGTGTAGGTTGTACTGTTTTAGTATCTTGGCTATTTTTTCGGATGTGCCACGGATGTAGGGTATGGTGATGGCATTTTTAAAATCTTGTTGACGAGAAGGACGGGGAATGTGGCAGGAGTTGATTTTTTTGATACTGTGATCGCTGTAGCCATTGGAGAGGAAAGTGCTGTGTATGTGGTTAAGCTCAGTGGTGAGGGCAGTTCCACTGGAACAAAGATTGTGGGCTCTCTTGGTAAGAGTTTTAATAATGCCATATTGTTAAGAGGGATGGTGGTGGGAAAGTTTGTGAATGTATCTGCCTGTGTGTGTGTGTGTGGGTTTTCTGTATATAGTGAAGGTAAGTGTATCATTAGGCAGGTGTGTGACTAAGGTGTCTAGGAAGGGTAAACAATTGTTCTTTTCCTTTTCCATAGTGAACTGGATTCTTGGAAGTAGACTATTGAGATGACTGAGGAAGGAGTCTAACGTGTCTGGGCCATGAGGCCAAATAGAGAACACATCGTCTACATATCTTAGACAGATAGGAGGTTTGAGTGGGGCTGAGTCTATGGCTCATTTTTCGAAATCTTCCATATAGAAATTGGCAAGGGGGGTGAGAGGGGGGAACCCATGGCAGTTCCCTCTATCTGCTTGTAGATTTTGTTGTTCCAAGAGAAATACCCAGAGTTAATGGCTTTATGTGATGACTTTAGTGTCACCCACGTGATTGGGCTTAGTATTGTTTGTTATTTGTGTATATGTTACATTAATTGTTTTTGTAATCCCCGTAGATGTCCTAGTGACTAGGACGAAATATAGGAAGTATTAAATTCTATTTTAATTCTTTTTGAGTGTTGTAAAAAATCCATTAAGCCTCCAACATGATGTAAATCTTAATAGAATAATTGTTGTATACATTAAATATATTTCGGAAAAAGCCACTCATTTTTAAGAAAATTTCAGTTATCTACCACCACATCTCCATTTCAAAACTCTTCCATTTTTCCTACATCAAAAAGAGATGGAGTACATGCTTGGTCTCTTTTTTTAGTGTGTATCTGCATGCCTTACACACATGACCTCAATTGTTATGGTCAGACTTGGCATTCAGCTCAGGTTAAATGTGAAGAACATGAATTATTCATTTCCATCAACTTAGTATATATGGATCATGTGACTGTATCATTAATACAGGTCAATGTATTAAATGGCAGGACACTTTTTCGTCATAGTACTTTAAAATTTGCAAGATTATTCAAAGAATCTTGTGAAGATTTTTTTTACATTGACTAAATCTCAGTAAAGCTGATTCTATGTCAGCCTCTCACATCTGGATAATTCAAATTGTTATTTAATAGATTCGAATTTGTATATTGTATACCATGTCTCTTTTGCTTTGACAGTGCCAATATTACAATAGAGGAACATAAGGTAGAAAAGTTTTTTTTAATGAACTTTCAGGACTGGTTTTATTTGTTAAATTTATGAAATAACTGCATTCTTTTTCATGAAGTTATTGGATCATTTCTTAGTTTTCATAAGAGAAATTAATTATTACAACAATTGTAGTTCTCCAAAGCAAAAATCATGTTAGTTTTTTTTGTTTGTTTTTTTTCCATTAAAGTTAGGGAATTGCCAATTCAGTGTGAAAAATTACATATTTGTTGCATGAATAGTTTTTGAACCACAGATTGGAAGAGGAATCCTATATGCTGGCCTCACTGATATTACCCCAACTGAATTTATGATAAATTCAGTTGGGGTAATAAACATTAAAGTTCAAGGCTGATGAGAACCAGTACTTAAAAGTTGCTGTGATAACAATTACAGTAAATGTGATGGGAAATAAAACAGCTCTAGATGTTTTACAAGCTACATTCATGGTGTAGATTGAATTTTGCTATATGTATGCTATATTAATTTGTGGACACACTATTTTATATGGGAACAGTTAATATGTTCAGGTTAACAGTTTTCGATTGTACAAGAAAAAGAAAGATAAGCATGTCACTTGAAGATGGGAAATTTATTTTCATATTATATTTCCTAAGTTTCCCCATCTTTAAGTGAAACTCTAATTAGGAATGAGCTCTCAAATGTATATATTTACAAGCCACTCTGCCTATTTAGTGGGAGGAAGAATCAGTTTCCAGGAGAATAAACCTTACATTTTCTGTTTAAATTAGTTATGCCCTAAAAGCATAATGATTCCCCCATGACAAATGGGATTTGAATCTGTCTCTCTTTCTCAGATAAATGGTATATAATGGAACCACTTAACTAAAGTCTCAAATTGAAAATTCCAATGACGAAATAGAACAGTGAATTCCAAAGTTTCATCATAAAAAATATTTGCAGTTTTACAGAGAAACCAGGAGTTCATAACCCCTTGAGCATTTCATTTATGACATGACTTAGTTCTTGCATCACAGAATGTTTTCTAGAAGCAAGAATTGTCACAATGTTAAATTACCATTAACATCCCAACCAGCCATGACGTCTATAGACATCCATCTAAATTTGGATACGATTCTGTAATACCCATTGAATAACATAGATAAGAAGTGCAATTTGGTCTCACTATTTCATCCACTTAACTGGTAGGGAGGTTAACCAACATGCTCTCTGCACTACAAATAAGTTTTAGATGGATCCTTGTTTCATTTTATTTTTTAAAGCATCAGATAGTTGAATTTAAGACCCTAATAGATTTGATCAGTAATAATTTTCATGTTTTTTCATTTAAATATATTGATTTCTAATAATGATTTTTAAAAAAATGCTCCATTGAAAACTCACTGTGCTCCTTATGGTCAGAGTAATAAACAACAGAAATCTTTGCATTCTTAGCTGTAACATTTTGTGTCATATTCTTTCCTGTCTTTTGTAATATAAACTTTCCAAGAACGGTTAAATGACTCATGCTCATTTATTTCTTTTAAAAATCAATATTATGCAGATATTTAAAAATCAGTATTATGCAGATATATTCCAGCAGATGTCAATTATAAATTGACATCTGCTAGACTATATCTGCATAATACTTATGCTCTCATTCTTTTTTCATTAAACTTTTTCCAAAAGCATTATATATATATATGTGAAGTAGTGGCAAAGCATGTGACCAGATGATATTTAGAAAAGATATTACATCCAAAAAATAGTTTGTACTATTTAAATTATTTGATTTTTACTGAAAAAAAAACTGTTATGGAATTAGACAATCTCAGAACAGTTATTCAGTTTTTGTTAATTTTTCTGTACTTCAGCTTATGTTAAAAGCACACACCTTCACTGGATGAATATAATATTTTTGTTACTGAGTATTAGAATTCTAGTCTTCCATGTTTGATAAAATGGTTAAAATATGCTTTCTTGCATTTTATAAGCAAAATGTGATTTGTCTTTTTTCGGAAAAAATAAAGTGTTTTTTTATGCTGTTAAAATTGATCTTTCATTATTATTATATTATTTGTTATATTCACAACACACTCAGGCAATGCATTCCACTCCATGTAAAGAACCAGCTACTCACTCTGCTCACACTCTCCTTATAAAGTTTATAGCAATGGTCTCTTGTTCTACTCACTACTCCCATTCTATGAAAACTCTCTTCCATGTCAACCTGATAACAACCATCTGACTAGTTATGTCTCAATCATATCCCTCCCCCTTCCTTCTATTCATGAGGCTTTGCAATTTACATTCTCTCAATCTGTCCCCCATACCCCACATGCCAAAGACCACTGACCACCTTTGTGAATCTTCTCTTGATCCTCACCAACATATCCTCGTCATCATGAAAACCAGGCAGGCAACCAAATCTGTGCACATAATCCATGAGGCCTGATCAAGGCTTTATACAATGGCATAATTTTTCTATTTCTGCATGTTAGGGTCCTCCTCATCATTAACATTATTCGATGCAACGTATTCACAACTTGTGCAATGTGGCCCCTGATTTTCAGGTCCTCCACCATCACTACTTGATCTCTCTCATCTCTTCTACTTTAAAGTTCCCTCACCAAGTGTATATTTTGCATCCGATTGTTGCTTACCAAATCTCAAAACCTTACACTTTTCAACATTGAACTGACAGTTTCAATTATCTGCTCATTCATACCATCTATTCAAGTCCTCCTGCAAGGCCATAACATCCACTCAACACTGCATTGCTCTTCCCAATTTTGCATCATCTGCAAATCACAAGTTATACCCATCCCAGTATCATTAACATACAAATTGAACAATGATGGTCCCAAAACTGACCCCTTCAGTACACCACTAGTAACTTTCCTCTTTCGGGATACTGCACCCCAATATACAACTTTCTGATACCTATCTGACAGCCAGTCACTGATCCAACTCAGGAGTCTGTTATCCAATTCCATCTGTTTCAATTTATTTACCAGCTTCTTTCTTGTGGCAGTCTATCAAAAGATGTTGCAAAATCCAAGTACACCGCTTTATGTGCATCTCACCTATCCAATGTATTTACCACCTTGTTATAGTATGTAAGTAAGTTGGTGACAAATGATTGTCCCTTAACAAACCCATGCTGATAACGACAGAGAATACTGCGGTTATCAACCCATTTCTGTATCCAACTTCTCTCCAGTACCTTCACAACTCTAGATATACAGATTGGCCTATAATTTGTAACTACAACCTTGTTGCCACCTTGATGCAGTGGAACAATTTTACTCTTCCGTTCCCTTGGTACCTGCACTGTTCTAAGACATTAAACAGGCATGCCAATGCTACTGCCAATTCCCCTGGAACATTCCCTTAAGATGCATGGTGATATGTCATCAAATCCTATTGCCTTATTGACATGAAGTTTATTTCTTCAAATACCTCTTGCTCACTCACAATTAAGCCATCCTCTTATATTCTCTACACTTCAGTTACTCATGATTCCATCCTAATCAGGATGAAACACCCTTATAAATTGATCACTGAATACCTCAACAGTGTCTTCTGCAGCAGTTACCATTCTATCATTTTTGTTCATTAACATCTTACCGAGATCATTCTTTGTTCTCCTTGTCATATATCTAAAAAACAATCTGGGATTTTTCTTTTCCTGATATGCTAATTTCTGCTTATACTGCACTTTTGTTTTCTTTACTGATCACTCTCCTGGCTTGTTCTTTATACTCTTCATTTAATTGATTTGACCATTATTCATCTTGTACTGCCTCCAAAGTACCTTCCAGGTTTTATGCTTAAGCTCGTCATTCATCCATTTTACACCTACCTTATTCTGCTTTTTGGCCTTCAGAATACATTCACACATTGATGTGTTATGTAGTTTTGTCAGTTCCCAAGAGCATTTATTTCCTTATCATTCAACTCCTTGTTCGATGCTATAGCTCTAGGCTTGTCATAATCATCAGCCTTATAATTCTACATATCCTTTCCTCAATGAAGTCCACATGTGGCTAGCCACAACCTAGGTAATCGCTTCATGATCACTCTCACCAACTTGAAAGTATGAAACTCCACTCACAGTTACATTCTCTGATGAAATTATCACATCTAAAACTCTCAATCCTCTCCCTCCTTTACATGCTGCTTGAGATAGTTAAGTCTCAAGAACTCGAGAAATACATTTTCCTTATTCCCAAATGCTATCTCTTCATTCCAATCTATACCACCATAATTAAAATTGCCCATAATTACCCTTCCTTTGTTCACTAATTTAAGTTGTTTTTACATTTCTTCATCACCATCCTCTACATTTAGTTGGATGTTGCCTATAGCAACATCCAACTATTCTGAGTGATTTTCCTTCTTTCATCTTTTGAATTTTGCCAGCAAAGGTTGGTCGATTGGTAGAGCCTCTGCTACTAATGGCTCGCAAAAGTTAAGCGCGATTAGTAGTTGGAAGGGGATCAATCGTTCGATACTGTTGGCACACTCTCCCTCGATGAGTCTGGACTCCCTGGAGGTGTCAGATAATTCCTCCCTCATGATGTATAGCCTCTGCCCACTATACTCTTTCATTTGATTTTCTCCTCTGTCTTCATACAGTTTACCTACATATTCCTCCCATCTCTGTAATATCTTCTCAAACTGTGGGACTTTTTGCTAATTTCTATAATGAGTGTATTTAACAATGTTGAGAGTTGTATTTAGAAGAGTAAAATATCCATTGCTTTTCAAGGAACAAGCCCTTGCCTTCGAAAGATGGAAAGAAAGGACACCATATGTTAGTATTTTATTAGTGTCTTTTATTAGGCTCTTTTACTAATAGCACTATTTCAAATGATTTTGTTTTCATCAAAGATGATGCCATGTAATATTCCAGTGTACTTCACATAGTTTAAGTCAAAAGATATGCAGCTGATGTGTTCATTATCATGTGAAGATTGAAATCATTGCAAAAGTTTTAAGCACCTCATCCTAATGATGTTTCAAAGAATGATGAAATATTCATTATCATATGGATGAACTAGGGGATCTTCCACCATAAGTATGATCAGTCCAGTCTAGCTGACCATGCCTTGGATACTTTTCTCAGAATCAATTGAAAACTACTATGCTTCACCTAGTGTTGCCAATTTAGCTCTTTTGGAGCTAGATCTAACTTTTTTTTTCTTCCCTAGCTCCAAAAATTTTAATCTAGCACCTAGCTCCTTCAGAACTAGTTTCAGCTCATTTTAGTTGTTTACTGTTAAAAAAAAATTGTTTTAAAAGTTTTCCAGATGTTCGCATTTGATAAGGATTGTATTGTGCGTTTGGCACGAGCATCGTACACGTTTCAAATGCATGATGACGTCAGTCAGTCACGTGGCCCAACAGTCTGCCATTTTGTTCGTTTTAAAGTTGATAGCACCGCTATAAGTTAGTCTTTGCACAGTGTTCTGGTTAGTAGTTGCAATAGCGAGTGGGAGGCTTTCAAAGACTGATCGTAATTCATTGCAGTAAAGAGTTGTATACCCTTCTTCAAAAATGAGCAAAGAGAAAAATAAAGCTTTCAAGCAAAAATTTAGGAGGGAGTGGCTGCAAATGGGAATGTTTAGTAAATGCAGGCCCGTTTCTACATTTTGCGGGGTCCTGTGCGAAATGGAAAAGCGGGGCCCCTGAAAGTTAGTAACATTTGTGGAAATTTTAAATAGAAGAATATCTTGTTAATTAAATCAAATATGAAAAATATTTATGCACATAAACAAGTATGCTCTTTAGCATCAATTTAAGTAAAGGGAAAAAATTAGTTAAAATATAAATGTTTGTATGTAAGTACACATCATATAAATACGCCAGAACAATGATTTATTTAATAATAATATAAAAATATGAAAAAAATATCCATTTTTACTATAAAGAATGAAATATATGTATAACATGGAAAATGATCTCTCTGCTGATGCGACCGTAACTGGACTGGTCAATAATATTTTAAATGTCATAGTAATATATTTGGATAAATATCCGACAAATGATTTGCAATTATGAATTTTATGGAACTATTTCTAAAAATAATTAATTCGTTGTAAAATTCTGATTCATCAATATCTGTATTTAATTTTTGATACAACTGTTTGCAGCAAAAGTTTAATTCATTTTCTGTCATTTTTCTTATTAATTTCATATCATAAAGAAATACAAATGATTTTTCGTGAATTTCATACAATTCAAATCTTTTTTTGACAGATTGTAGAGCAGTATCTAAAATTACAAAAAAGAAATTTATTCTAAAATTATCTTTATCACCTATCTGTGATTCATCAGGCGTTTCATAATCAAAAAATACTTTTCTTCGACGTACTCGAATTTCTTTAAATTTAATTCTGTTTCTAATAGATTTGAGAGTTCTTTAGCAATCTCGAAATAGCTATCAAATCCTGATATTCTCTGCTCTTCAAAGTGCTGCACTAACTCTTTAATATGTTTAGTTGCTACGTCTATGGAAATTTTTGCATTTTGTAATACTTGACTTACTAAATTAATTTTGACAAAAGCTCATACCAAATCACAATGCTTAATATAAATTCCAATGAATCTATTTGTTCATATATTGAAACCACTTCTACTTTGATAGTATTACCTGATGCAGTTATAAATAATTCTTTTAGTGCATTGATTAACTGATTCTATTCTACATCCTTCTTGTATCACATAACGGTTTTGGAGTTAATTGTTTAACAAATTTCTTTAATATGTCCCAACGTGAAGTTGAGGCAGCAAATAATGTTTATATTTTTTGCATAACATTAAAAAAATGTATTGTTATAATTGATGATTTTGCGACATCCCCTAAAATCAAATTTAAATTATGACAGGCGCAAGGAGTATAAAATGCCTTTTCGTTTTCATTTAAAATGTAAGTACGGACTCCCTTATATACTCCTTTCATATTCGCTCCGTTATCATACCATTGCCCTCTACAATCTGACAATTTAAAATTTAATTTATTCAAAAGTGATTTTATATTTTCATATATACCTTTACCAGTAGTGTCATTAGTTGTTAAAAACGTCAAAAAGTGTTCACGAATTTCAATATCTGCTTCAAATATATGTAAAAATTACTGAAATTTGGTCCTGATGACTAACATCAGGAGTGCAATCGAGAATTATGGAATAGTACTTTGCATGTTGTATCATATTTACAATATTTTGATTCTTCCCATATCAACAATTAATTCATTTTGCACAATGGGTGATAGATACGAATTTTGTTTCTTACTTATATACTTTTTTTCCCAGAACATTGCATTGAATGATCTTTTAAAAGTGGATCAAATTCTGCAATTAATTCTATGATTCCAAACAAATTACCATTATGGGCTGTGTACAAATTATCAAAATTACCTCTAAAAGCTAAATTATGTTCGGATAAATAAAGAATTGCTGCTACTATTCGTCTTAAAACATTTCTTAACCGTTCTGCTTCAAATTTTATGATATTTTGATTTGCCTGATCAATTGTATTGTGATTTTTTAAATTACATTCCATTTGTGTCCATGTCACAATGTGCACTGGATTTCTTTCGTGCCAGGGCCGACTCTAAAATTTTTGTCGCCCCATGCAATCCATTACTTTCTGCCCCAGTACCAACCTCAAATTAACTTTTGGAATTTTGAAAACCATTATGTTCAACATTAGCTTCATGACCATTAATTTTAAATATAGTACAATTAATAATAATGCACCGATAAAGTGATTAAAATGCTGCATATTCATAAAATAAGCCATCGACTTCATCAATTGACAATTAAATGAAATGTAGTAATAATTTATTACTTACATATATGGAAAGATCTTCACTTATACAATGGTGAGCTGTTGAATACACTTAACTATAGAATGTACACGTTATAGTTTTAGCACTATTTTCACATTATTTTAATTAGAATCTGTATTGTTTTTAGTATCTACTGATTAAAAATACATTTTTCTTGCTTTCATATTTGCAAAATCAGAAATTAGGTCTGCATAGTCTAATTTTGACCGATTTCATGTTCAATTGAAATCATGGCAAGACCTTCCAATCTAGTTTCGGCCATTATTGAGCGTAAGTAAGTTTTAATAAGATTCAGTTTTGAGAAACTACGCTCACCACTTGCAACCGTCACAGGCAATGTCAGTAATATTCTTAGAGCGACAGCGACATTCGGAGCAAAGTTATTTTCAACAATAAAACGAAAAACTTCAATTGGCAGCGTATTTTCTGGTACTAATTTGGACACTACTTTCAGTTCATCACATGGCTCAATTGCATCGATGTCTCTATTTTCTTCATGTGTTAAAACGGCTTCTAGGTTTTTACAATTGTCTAAGAGCTCATTTGTCGTCTCAGATTTTAATTCAGAGATGTTATATAAAAATGAAAAATGTGAACTGTGATGTTCCAATTGCTCGAACCTTTCTTCAATAGAATTAGTTGCAACATCAATAATAAAAAAGAAAAACTCAACTTTGAATTTTGTTTTGGGATCTAAAATAGGCTCATCTCTTGCTTCATAATCATGCTGCTTTTTCTGCTGACGCAATCTGGTACTTTCGAATGTTGGTTTCAAATCAACATCGACTTCGACTTTCTCAGCGAATGTTGTAGCATCGACAAGAAAATTTTGAAATGATTTATCATTTCCGAGATACTTAAGACTTTTGAGAACATTACCCAGTGTTATTATGGCACTAGACAATTCCATCTTTATGCTTTGCAACAGTTTACTTGCAACATTAATTTCATTTAAAACATAGTGCCAGACAACATAAAAATTTAGTCCCTAAGTTTTAGAGCAAGGGTTTCAGCTTCGTGTCTCGCCATTTTGTCTACTGCCTCATCAGCAATTTCTATCAGCGCATAATAAAACTCAATATAGTATCTTTAAGGACGAATAGCATCGATTCTAGATTCCCAGCGAGTTGTACTTAATGACTTGGGCGTTAGGGTTGTAATATGTGTCTTAAGGATTCCCCAATGCAGCGTTGACGCTGACAAAAACACATACAATTTCTGAACCGTTTAAAAAAATGAAATCCCTTCTCTAGATGACATTGCACCATTATTGACCACCAAATTGAGAGAATGAGAACAGCAAGGGATATAAAAAACTCTTGGGTTCAAGTCCCTAATGCGTTGTTGAACTCCTGAATGCTTTCCTTTCATGTTCAGTCCATTGTCATAACCATGGCCACGCATGTTTGCGATTGGAATATTCATGTCTGATAGTTTTCTTACGATACATTCGGTTAACCCTGAGCCTGTAGTGGCTTCTACAGGAATGAAACCAAGAAAATGTTCATGAATGTTGATATCAGTTGGATCCGTATTAACAAATCTTACAATTAATGTTAATTATTCAACATGGCTTACATCGGGAGTACAGTCTGCAACTATGCTGTAATATTTAGCTTTCTCAACCATAGAAATCATTATTTTTTTATGGTTCCAGAGAGGAGAGCAATCAATTCATTTTGAATATTTTTCCCAAGATAATATTGGGCCGAACCACAAGCTACTCTCATTAAATGTTCAGACATAGCACTGTCAAATCTGGCAATCATTTCAATAAGCTGTAAAAAATTTCCATTATTAGGGTCATATAAATTATCAGATGTTCCACGAAATGGTAAGCATTGTTGACCCAGACAGCAGCAATTAGGCGTTCTATTATGCTCCTCCAGTGCCGAATTTCTGAATTTAATAACTTTTGCTGCATTGAATCAATTGTCTGCTCTAATTTAAGCCTGGACGATAATTCAATCCACTTTTTATGGGACTCCAAATGGTTTTTGAATTTCTCGTGTTCATTAACATACACAAATGACCCCAATCATTATACCCATCAGTAGTGAATGACATTATATTACAGGAAAACAACTTACAGCAGAAAAAAAATACAGAATCTTTTTCTTTTGAATACACTAACCATGATCGATTAATATGTTCTCCATTGCTTAGTTCCTTGGTGTAAAAATTTAAAGAAAATTTCCTACCATTAAAGTTGGCCGGAAAAATGAAATCACTGTTTGGTTTCTCTGGGGGGCCCTTTTTTACGATTTCCAGTCTTTCGGCTTAAAGAAGGATTCCATCTAGCTGGATCAGTGTACCTATCAAGTTCATCACTTAAATCTCTAGATTCGGAAATTGTCATAACAGTCTCATTTTCGAGATTCCTTGCATGTCTATGTTACTGGGATCCGCGTTAGAAGTACTCGCCATGAACTCAGAATCATTGGTTTCGGTACATTTACTTATTTCCTCCTGCCCTACATCAGCTGATTCAGTTTTTAGATATTTAAGTAAATTCCCGCTATGTTTTTGAATATCACGTTCTTTTTCCAGTTTCCGTTTGCGATATTCTGCATCTGATAGTTTTTTTTTCTTTTATCGGACATTGTAATCTATTTGAATATCAAAATTGTTTTAAACCCTACAATAAAATATTATTATTAGTATGGTTATTATTTAGTAATTAATGGAGGTTGAAACACTGTACTAACTACTAATTTACATAAAACTTAAAAAAATCTTATCACTGTAACAGTCACTAACAATGAGCTAAATCAACTTTCCTTAATACACGTTCAAAAACAAGTGAAATGTTCTGGAGATTATAGTATCTATGGCCATTACTCTAAGAGGAGCACTCTAGTGAAAATTTCAATTATTATTATTATTTTCCAAGACCTCATGGAGTCAAAGACTCATCTGAGAGGTCCTTTTATCTCACACACAGCTCATCATACTGTGTCTTAAACACACTCAAACTCCTTGCACACACCACCCTCGGAGGCAAGGAATTCTAATCATTTTCAACTTTGCACGAAAAAAAACCTTCTTCTCACTCCCCTACTCACACCCTCTTTATATAGTTTCCAGGGATGACATCTGGTTCTCCCACTATTCTCTGTACAACTTCTCTACTATTGATCTTATAACAACCACTTACCAACTTGTAGATCTCAATCATATCGCCCCTCTTCCTTCTCTCCACCAGACTCTGCAAATTACATCTTCTCAATCTTTCCTCATACTATTCCAGAGGCCAGAAACTATCTTAGTCAGTCGCCTTTGGACCCTTTCCAACATCTCTTCATCCTTCTGAAAACCCGGTGACCAAATCTGGGCACAATAATCCAAGTGTGGCCTAATCAAAGCCTTATACAATGAAACAAGAATCTCCCTACTTCTACACGTCAGTGTCCTTCACATCATTCCCAGAAGTCTTTGTGTTGTCTTCACAATTTTGGCGATGTATCCCCTAAATTTTAGATCCTTATCCACTATCACCCCCAGATATCTTATTTCCTCTACCTCCAACAATATATTCTCACCAAGCATAAATTCTGCATCCCATCTTTGTTTTCCAAATTTTAAAACCTTACACTTTGCAACATTGAACTCACATCCCCATTTGCTTGCCCAATCATTCAATTTATTCAAGTCTTCTTGCAAGGCCACAACATCTTCACTACTCTTTATGGTTCGTCCCAACTTTGCATCATCTGCAAACAACTGAATATCTCCATCCAAATCTTCACCTATATCATTAATATAAAAGTTAAACAGCAGCGAACCTAAAACAGACCCCTGAGGTACTCCACTAGTAATTTTCCTTTTCCTGGATATCGTTCCCCCATACACAACTTGTTGATAACTATCAGATAGCCAGTCTCCAATCCAATGCACTAATCTAATATCCAACCCCATCTGCTTTAGTTTGACTGCCAACTTATCATGAGTTACTCTATCAAAAGCCTTTGCAAAATCCAAGTATATTACTGTGTATCATTTTCCTCTGTCCAAGGAAGCAGTCATTTTATTGTAATAAGTAAGTAGATTACTAAAACATGACCTCCCTTTAGCAAATCCATGCTGTCCATCAAAGATTATACCATGGTTATCAACCCAACTCTGGATCCTAGTTCTCACAAGCTTCTCCAACAACTTAACCACAACATTTGACACAGAGATAGGCCTATAGTTTGATGCTTGAGTTCGATCACCTCCTTTATGAAGTGGCACAATCTTGCCCTCCTTCCACTCTTTAGGAACTTGACCATGTGCAAGACTTGTATTAAAAAAATGTGTCAAGGCAGGTGTCAACTCCCTGGCACATTCCTTCAGAATATGCAGTGACACATAATCAAATCCCACAGCCTTATTTACATCTAGTTTACTCATCTCCCCAAACACCTCTTGCTCGCTTACAGCAGTCTTTCCTCCCCATCATCAACTGCTCTCAATCTCTCCATGAAGTCACACTCACAAGATTGAAAGATCTTTATGAACTGCTCATTAAGTATCTCCACCACACGCATTCTGCAACAACTGTCTTTATACCATTTCCTCCAATCAATGTCATCCTTCCATAATCATTCTTTCTTTTGCTGGCTACATGTCGAAAGAACTCCCTAGGATTCTTTTTGGCTTCATTAGCTAACTGCTGTTCATACCTCTCTTTAGCTACCCTCACCAACCAAGTCACCCTCTTTGCCTGGTCTTTGTAGACCTCATGAAATTGGTTACTTCCACTTCTCTTATGCTGCCTCTACAATGCCTTTTTTCTCTGTATCGCATGCTTAATCTTTTTATTCATCCTTCTCACCTTTGGAATACATTTAGACATTGCATCTAGTAGATAGTTTTTGAAAATCCCCCAAGCTGCATTGATTTCTTTTCCAGCTAACTCCTCATTCCATGCTACACTCGCAAGCTGTCTCCTAAGCTCTTCATAATTACTTCGTATATGACTCGTTTTCTAGTACACGTGTCAGCCTTAGGCAGTAATTCATATAATCGGATTAAGTTCCAAGTTCCCGTGTTTAGTTCACAATGCATATCCAATACTAAGAATTAGCATGATTAATACAAGTAACAAGTACAAGTTTTTACAAATATGTTACAATATATATTATACAAAATAGTGGCACACAACAGCAGGTAATATTTTAACATATATTGGCCATTCCCAAGGCCAATTTTGATGAACAAAATTGGCCTTGGGAATGACAGATTATGTTAAACTCTGAATGAGATACTATTATATTATAATTCTTCTCATTCAGAATTTAACACCAGCTAACTGTGGGAAATTCGGTTCATAGTAAGTTAACAAGCACAAGATGGAATTATAATATCGCATAATGAACTTATAAATGCAGTTTTATTGCAGACTCCATTATTGGATATGCAAAGAATAGAGAGGAGAGGCGAGAGGGAAAGAGAGTAAGCGAAGAATGACTCACATAGCTTCGATTACGCGAGTATCATTGGTCGACGGATTGTCGGAAATAGAAACAGCATCATGGGTATAATAAGTCACTGGTCAACTTATTATAAAAACTGCGATCTTACGCAATATTATTATTATTATTTATTCCACATCTTCATTTTATTCACTTTCATTTTGGCCGCCCCAAAAAAAAAGTGTCTCCCCGTACAAATGTATGCGTTGCACTGTCGGTAGAGCCGGTCCTGGTTCGTGCGATTTTAATCTTTCACTTACATGTCGCCAGTCAGAAAAGCCATTATTAGATTAAAAAAAAAAAAAAATTATCATCAGAAGAAAATAAATTGCAACAAAAACAAAAAATAGAGTTGGAAGAGTTTGAATATACAATCCATCTTCTGTTTTGCTTCTCTCCGTTTGCAATTGCCCTAACATAGTGAGCTGTGGAAAAACGCCTCTTGTTGTCATCTTTTGGAAAATCATTTTCAGTCGGAGGAGACGCTGGACCACGTTGTACAATTTGTGTTAGTGTTGTGTTGTTCAAACCTTTGGGCCATGTTGCTGGATCATCAATAGTAAATAGTCAATATTCATCGTTTGATCGAACGCGTCATGTTCTCCGCTTCCTTTGAGTATTTCAGAACTCTCATTATTAATTAATGTTGATGCCGAAGAACTGTTTGCAATTATTTCAGAACTCCCGTTATCAACTGATATATCTGAACAAATATGAGTTCAACTTCATAAATTTAAACAGTTCCTCAGCCGCTTCTTTTTCTTGTTTTTGCTTTCGTTTTTCATGCCCACTTGGGTATTTTCTTCCATAATAATCTCTCTCACGACTAGTCATACTCTAGATAGATTTAATTATAAAATAAGTTAATAAATTAAAACAAAATTACTTACTTGATAAATAAAATATATCTAAAAATAATATTAGAAAATAAATAAATCTAATATAGATTGAAAACTGCTATTGAAGAAAAATTCTGATGTCGGGTAACCTAAAACTAGTTTACAAAATATATTTTTTAAAGAAGTTTTGCAAGTAATGTCACATAAAAAAAATTGCCATGACAGTATGTGTATATACTTATTTGTTCATAAAATCATGAACTAAAATAAAAAAATTCCTTAAAATGATTAAAAACACCTGTTTTAAAATGCACTTTTCCCTATTTAACACTATGTTGTACGATATTTTTATATATCTTGGAGTAGTTTCAAATACTACCGCTCTAGCGCTACGATCTTATTTCGCTTACTATAACAACAATAGTTGGTTGTAAAATTATATACATATATTTTTCTATATAA
Source organism: Typopeltis vanoorti (assembly GCF_054136105.1). Classification (NCBI taxonomy): domain Eukaryota; kingdom Metazoa; phylum Arthropoda; class Arachnida; order Uropygi; family Thelyphonidae; genus Typopeltis; species Typopeltis vanoorti. Next base: position 142,924,749 of record NC_143557.1, on the reverse strand, counting down.
TAATATTTTTATATAATAATTACAATATTAATTTATATAATAATTAAAAAGATTAATTGATTTTCTTTTTTCAGTTTTTTGCGCTTTGCGGGGCCCTGTGCCACCGCACAGTTCGCACACCCATGAATACGGATCTGAGTAAATGGTTGTGTGAAGTTCCTGGTGATGCTACAAAAGGCCACTGTAAGTTTTGCAGATGTGATCTAGCTGCTAAATATTGTCAGCTTGTAAAAGCATAGCGAAACTAAGAAACAACTTGCTGCAGTTCCATATAAGGCTGTTCCTATTACAAATATGCTTGTGAAAAAGTCTGATGAGACTGCAAACTTTGAAGGTAGGTTAGCATTATTTCTTTGTTGTCATTCATCATTCATTCAACAGTTGCGATCATCTAGTAGATCTTTGCAAAAATATCATCCCAGACAGTTATATTATGCCAAAGATAAAAATGCACCGAACTAAGTGCTCTGCAATTGTAAAGAATATTCTAAGTGAGCATTTTGAAGAAGATCTAATTGTGGACATAGCTTGCTAATAGACGAATCGAATGATATCACAGTGAATAAGATTTTAGGAGTGGCCATCATTTATTATAGAAGGAAATTCAACAAAATTATGCATACATTTCTGAACATGGTGGTTCTAGAAAAGTGTGACGCTAGTGGTATTGTGGCTGCACTGAAAAAAGAGCTCTTGACCAAGAAACTGGACATTACAAATCTCATTGCCATCGGTACAGACAATGCCATTGTTATGGTTGGTGTCAATAATGGCGTTTATGAACAACTGAAGGCATATATTCCCTCCTTAATTTTAATTAGATGTGTATGTCATTCATTACAACTGGCAATGTCTCACACCTGTGCAGAATCTCTCCCGAGAAAATTAGAATTTTTAGCTGCCGAAACATAAGTGGTTTTCACATTCTTCAAGACAAGTAGCATACAAAGAGCTGTATCAAACTATCAACGAAAATGATGCTCCTCTGAAAATTGTAAGCAATTGTGCAACAAGGTGGCTCTCCATTGAACCTGCTCTGCTGTTAGATCTGGAATGATGGTTCTATCAAGAACAGAACTGCACCATTCAAGATTTAACAGGAACAACAATATCAAGCAAAAGCACACTTGTACTCTTGGCAAAACAGACATAATATGTGAAAATGCAGATGTTAACTTTGCTTAAGAAGGGAATTAAAATATAAAGGAAAAAATTGAATCCTAAATTAAAATGAAATCAAAGAAGGAAGTAAGTATTACATTGCAGTATGTTTAAAGTATTGTCTAAAATAGATGGAAATCTTAAACTTTAAAAAACATCAATATTGAGCTATGCAATGTATAAAATAGCGTATTGTCATTTCATTTTTGTTGCAATGATACTTTTCTTACCTCCTCTTATTGTTCATGTTTATTTGCTTACTGACATATAATGTTGGTTTTGATAAAATATTATACATTCTTAGTCTACTTTTTTTTCTTTCTTTTTTGGTAACTCTTTATTATTCTAGATAGCTCAATACCGGGTAAGACCAAAGAGACGTTGGGAAAATGAGATTAAAGAATGGCTGAAACTCAGTGGCATAGGAAAGCCCTAAATAGGACTGAATCGAAGACGGGGAGGCCTTTGTCCAGCAGTGGATACAAAATGGCTGATGAAGATAATTTCTTGGCAAGTTTAATTTTATTTGTAGACAATTTGAAAAAGCTATCTCTGATCCAGAGTATTTTTAATAAGGTGATACATCTTTTTACTATTTGCATATGGGAAATCTCTCACTTTAGAGGGGTTTTTGAATAACACGCCTCTGAAATTAACATGGTTAATAAATTGCTACCACAATTATTTAACACAGGTTAAAAAATTCACTTGGCACATTCCGTTCACACTTACAGTATATCAATGAAACTTCTCGGACTCTCCCTGGCTTTGAGGTAGGACATAGTTTTATTATCACTAAATACAGTACAGTACAAAGACAATTAGTCTATGCAACATATTTAGCAAGTAGTGTAATTAGAGACAACTGGAGGGCCTGTGTAGCTCAGTAGAAGTGGCGTGTGCCGTCCATCGCACGCCCGAAGAAAGAGCGTCGTAAGTTCTATTCTCGTAAGAACTTTTATAAGCCTTTTTTCGACTGGTTCACAAGTTAGTCGATATCTGAAATGGGCAGGTGGGGTTTTCGTCCCGTGAACTCAAGAAAATCGACCGCAGTAAGCACGCTATTTTTAGGCAATAAACATGGGGCTAGGATTAGGGCCCACGAGATGACGGCACTTCTTAACCGCCTCTCTTCACTGGATTCCAATGTATAATTAGTGATAGTCTTAGGCCAGCTACTGGTGGAAATTGAACTTCCCCCTCAGTTTATAAAAAGTTAGATAAGTCTAAACGGTCTTGCCCACTCTATACGGGAATAAAAGGCGTTAACTGATAACTAAGACAACTAGAATGAAAATTAATCTACATAACGAAAAACATTCCCTCCCACAGACAATAACTACACTGCATGCTGGCAATCAAAAGTTTTATTGTACTATTAAAAAGAGTAACTAAATACATTGTTCTAACAACTTTCAAATTTTTGGTTGCAGTAAGAGCTGTTTATAATCCAGTCACTTGGGGCACAAACCAAAAGATTTGCATAAAGCAAATAAAAATTTATAGACTTGTAATCAGAATTGTATTACAGATTGACTCATCGCGGGAGGTCACTCTATTCGCCGTCTTCGCTATTTAACCCTCTAGCTACACACAACACTAGCACTATCAGTACACACACACACACACACACACACACACACACACACACACACACACACACACACACAATGCGCACACCGCCACCTATACTATTTATATCTGTAAATTGAGCATGTTTTCTTGGCCAATTTGCCGAATGAGGAAAAAACCAAGCTATCTCCGTAAGAGCTCACATAAAGATTCCTCTCGTCAATACGAGAATCGGACTCGGGTCTTTTCTAATAGAAGGGAGCGCGTTGCTCTTCCAGTTACGAAACGGAAGCGCTTAAGAAATTAAGAGAGTTCATAAACAAGAATGTTACGAGTACCAATAAAATTTAACCCAAAACCATTCAAACTAGCATACCATGTACTGTACATTGAAAACCTAAAAATGTACACGGAAGAGAGATGACATCAGTCAAGCGAATTCCCTCTTGAAGCGAAACTCGAAGTACTCGTGAACTAATGTTCAACTATTTCTCATAATTTTCTTATTATGAATACATATTATGCAGTGTTTAATAAACCTTCAGTTGGTTCAAACATTTTACCTTTTAGAGTTATGTTGGCAATGAAAACATCATTTAAATTCCTGCTAGGTACCCTCAGGGGATATTATGATAGTACTGCATGAAAAAAGTGCATCATTACTAACTTTTGATCGACAATTTTCCTCCGAATCAACCTGTTATCTGTCAGGACTTCAGTATTAGTAGAATGACATTTCTAAGTCACTTTTTACTGTATCAATCCACCCAGATCTTGATCTTCTTCCGGTCATTTTACTGCCAGCCTGGCAAAGAACATTTGTTTGGGTTACCATTCCTCTCCTTGCTGTTTTAAGTTACTGTACCACCTGAGATTGGCTTCTTTCAACTTTTTTCCCAATAATTTTATTTTTAATATGATACTGCCGTCTATTCATAAAAAAGGATTAGAAATTTTTAAAGTCCGTGGATGAGTTTTTTTTTTTTTTTTTCACTGCTTCTTGTATTCGATTAACACGTTTTCGCTTAGCACGGCGTTTACACGGGATACATTAACCATATAAAGCGAAGGAGTATCGCATGCGATTTCTATATTACTTCAATCTTTGTATTTCTTCTGGGTCTGGCTCCCACTGATGACACATTAATAATGTTTGTCTTTGGTCTTGCTTCATTGGGGTAGAGCGGTTCTGCTCGGTAGTAGGTATTTCGATTGTCGCCGAGTGTCCTGTCCTGGTTTGAATCAGGTCAGGAGTGATCAGTTCATTAGTGGTCATTTCAGGTCAATATGTGAGATACGTATAGAGTGATCTTGTAGATCACTTAGAGTTTCTGGAGAGGAACTTGCACTTTAACAGGATCTCAAAGTTAACCGATCTGTGTAATGGCCCGCCCGTAGCCTTATACACGTCCGAAAGAATGTGTGTGTATTATGGAATACTAAGTAGGCTGACCATACGTACCGTTTTGAACGGGACAGTACCGTTTTTTTTCTTTTTTTTTCCCCATATATCCCGGCCGTCCCGCCGTTATTTTGTCCCCTTTTTAATAAAAACTATAAATATACCTTATTCAATCATAAATTATTATTCATAACCTATAATCGTATATCAATATCATGGATAACAGTAATTTCTATAACCATGGAACCGCATTGTTCTGAGTATTAAATATCGATATCTGCAGTGATTTATTCAGAGAAAATAAGAAATACATGTTGGCAACCATTGCTCGTCTCAGACGCGGCCTCTGCTCTGCTGCAGCATTAGTTTTTGTTTTGTCTGTATGCTAACCGGTGGCTTTGCTATTCAACGCCGGTGGTTGAAATTTCATTTTTTTTTAAAGCTTTAAGTCTATCCTTGCAATGTCAAAGAGGCAAACTGCGGTTTTAATGATTATCTCCAGAAAGAATTCAAATTTATTAAACTGGACAAGCTGTGTAGCGATGGAACAAAAGTGGTATGCCAACATCGTATTGTCCATTTTCCCGTTGCTCATGGAGGCAGAAGCGACATCACACAACATCTACGTAGCCAGAAACATAAGGATGCTGAAAAGAATCTGGTTTCAGTTAAAAACATCAGCACGTTTATGGTGAGGCGTGGTAATAGTGAAAGCGACAAAACTGCAGCAAGTGAAGCCCTTGTTGCTTATCATACTGTGCGTTAGGGGAAAATTTCCGCGCATGTGACTGCTTGTCGACGTTGATAAATAAACTTTATGTGCGAAAATTTCTTCAGCACGTGCCAAATCAGAAGCAATAATTACCAACGTTTTATCATACATATTGGGTGAAGTAATATAGGATTTGAATAAAACAAAAAGCATTATAGTCAGTCTAGATGCATCGAACAAAAACGACATCAAACATTTTCCAATCGTTGTGCGGTACTTTTTGCCAAATTCCATACAAAATTATGGAGTTTATTTCCTTACCTGAAGTACAGTCCCCTCTACGTCTACCTAAATTTTTGTATGAGTTCTGTCACTGAAGAATAATAGTAAGCTCAATATTTTTATGTATTTTTTTTATCGTCTTACATTTTCATGAATACAAAATATTACTTAACCCCCGTCCCGTTTTTTTTGCCATCCCAATGACCGTTTTTGTCTTAAGGAAATATGGTCAGCGTAATAATAAGACGATGTGAAATCACCTTCTATATACGAGGAGTCTCCGAAAAGTAAGGAGTAACACTTTTTATTTTTCTTAATAATGGTTTATTTGCAAGCAAAAGGGATTTCACCGAGTGACATTCCTATGGATTGGTTGCTGCATATGGCGCAAATGTGATGTCAGAGAAGCAGGTGTGTTTTGGTGCGATGAATTTAAAGGAGACTGTGGTGACATTGAAGATCGACATCAGGCGGGCAAGCTTTTATTGAACAAGACAGAAGGCATTTAGCGAATTAAAGGCATCGTTCTTGGAGACGCGAGTGATTTTGCACAAGTGGTGAACTTGAGTAAGTCCATTGCTTACGAAACTGTTCACGATGTCCTTGGCTTTCGAAAGGTGGACTCCTGTTGACTTGACAATTTTAAAGCAACACGCATGGGGATATGTCAAGAGAATCGCTTACGATATATTGACAAATGCGAAGATTTTCTCGCTCGCCTAATCACAGAAAATGAAACGTGGGTTCATCACTTTACCCTGGAGAGCTAACAAGACTCTATCATCTGAAACGCCCACAATCTGCGCGCAAAAATTTCAACTGCTCTCACTGTCCGAAAATTAGACTACACTGTTCTGGGATCGCCAAGATTTTTGTTGGTGGACTTCTTGCTGAAGGGAGGAACAATTAGTGCAGAGATTTACTGTGCAACGCTGGACAAACTGAAAGCCAACATTCGACTCAAACGACCATGACTCCTGACAAGTGGCGTGATTTTGGTGTACAACACTACTCCACACACGCCACTCGCGACTGGTTCTGCTATAATGGTTGGGAAAGTCTTCTACATCCCTCTACAACCCAGACTTAGTGCCTTGACACTTCCATTTGTTCACTTCCCCCTCAAGAAACACCTTTCCGGAAGGCATTTCACTACGGATGTGGAAGTTTACCTGATGGTAGATGTTGGTTACTCGGTGTGAGCGCAGACTTCTTCAGTACTGATATTAATAGATTGATCTATCGTTTGGACCACTGTATTAATAAATTTGGAGACTTTGTGGAGAAGTATGTTCACTTATTTCTTCGTGTATAATTTCAACTTCTTATTGTCAAACATCCTCGAGAAAAAAAAAAAGTGTTAACTTACTTTTCGGAAAACCCTCGTACAAGTAGACTAATTGTGAAGATACCTCACGCACAAAATTTGTTTTCTTATACATTTCGAAAAGGATTAAACAAGATATAAATTCTTGGCACGTTTAATTTTATTTGTAACGGACTGAGAAAACTTTCTACTACGCAGAATCTAATTGTGTTTTTAGTTGAAGTTGTCTTATTAGGTATTTCCCTAATAAGACAATTTCAACACCCAATTAACAGGCATATTAGAATGATAATGACCTTTTTGTTGCTTCAGCAGTAATTCAACTCAATCTTAATACCAATCAAGTAGCAGAAGATAAAATGAAAGAAAACGTCATCTCGCTGCATGCACACTATTGTCACCCCCCCCCCCCCAAGATATCGTTGATTTTTGACAACAGTACACTACTGTGACCGGATCGCATGGGAGTGCCTAATCTTGCAGTCGGTACAAAGTACCACTTTGTATTTGTATGTTCGGGTTTCGATTTAATGGGCGTAACAGCAAACATATGATCACGTCTTATGCTTTAAATGCATACTATAAAACAAATATAGTATTATGAACTGTCAAGAAATTCCGCAATGCAGGATATGAAAGGATCAGAGTCATTAATTCGCAAAAATAAATAATTAAAAATTAAAAAAAAATACAAGGGGACTCTCTACAGTCATAAAAAGGCTCACAGCAATCTTATTGTAAGTCACAGGTCCAGTCTACAGAGTGTAGCATAGGGGGCAGCCTTCCTCACGGCGGGGCTTAAAGGTGCTCATTTAGCCATATTGTGGTAGGCGCAGCCGCTATGCTAGCGTAGCAAGTGCAGAAAGTAGTTTTTCCAAGCTTAAACTGGTTAAAAATGATTCGCGAACAGCAATGACCCAAGAAAGATTGATTTTTTTAGCAACTATATCGATAGAGATAGGTTATAATTTAAATTTAGAAGAGCTTATAAACAGTTTTATTGTGCGATATCCCAGTAGAATAAACATTTAATTAATATTATTATTATTATGTAATCGTTTTGCATTAATGTTTCTCCTGTAATAAAAACAAAATAGCAATTGGAGATTTTCTGATATTTTTTGTCTTATAATCCATCAGGGGCGATATTCAATTGTTTGCCTCAGGGGCGATCTAATCTGGCGACGACCCTGCACAGGTCATACAGAGAATGTGAAGTCAGACCACTTCCGAGCTAAACATTATTCTGTGCATGCGGGTGGAGTAGTTGGCTATTGGGCGTGTGTTGTTGAAGTTATGTTTATCGGTGGTTAATGTATTCGTTTAATTTCTGATCACTTTTCTATTATTATTATCCTACCTGACATATCCAAGGAGTCCCAAGTCTCCCTATAGGAGGCCGAACTAATCTCTCGTTTTCCTAGCATAATCACATCAATCCAGACCTTCCAAAAATCCTTTGTGCATTATTCCGCTGAATACTATTTCTTACCGATACAACTCCTAACAGTATATAAATCCCAAATCTTCATCCAAATCCCTTAGAATGCTCTTCTCACACTTGAAATAATTAAAAAAAAAAAAATTCCCTAAAATCCAGAAGAGTGGATGATTCCTGTCTCACACGGATTCATTCCAAAGACTTCGTCATGAATGTTTTGTTTCGGTCTTGTGCCCCTTCTATAGGTATTTTTGGGCACTTTTCTTCTGAACGGACTGCCACCATTTCTCTGCTTTCTAAATCTGTAACGATGTACAGTTTGAAACGCCGAATCAACTTCGTCATTTTCATTCCGTGCTTGGAAGTGCCCTTCTCCAACAGTTTTTCCCTAATTCCATGAAAGTACATTTCTTTCTTCTTCTTGACCACTTTCCCTTCCACAGCACTGATATGCTCTTGCGGTCACTCGCGTGTGTTGGGGGGGGGGGTATATTAAAAAAAAAATATCATTCATACAATGCCTATCACCCACCCCCCGAATCCGTAACTTATTCACTGAACATGACATGCATTCACATCTACAAACGTAGCAGTGAATGCATGTTACGATCAGCCAAAAAATGGGGGGGGGGGAATACCGTTGTTATGAAGTAATTGTTATACAAAGCAATCGCTAAATGGCCACAATCATATTATAATAAGTAGATTAAAAAACTGATTCCAAAATTGTAGTTTTTCAGTCTGTATTTTTATACATAATTTTTTTAATCGTTGCTTTCTTAAAACTGGTTGAAATTGTCTCTTAACGCTACTAACGTTGTATAATAAATATATGTTCCTTTGGTCGACTTTTACGAAAGAGGGTACTCCACATTGTGGTTGTCAGACCTGAACTTAGTCCTAAATCTTGCAGTCTCTCTCGTTGGCTATCTCGAGAGAAATGTCTTAATTCCACACTTCAGGCCAAGTTCTTGAGTTTAAAAAAAAAAAAACCTAATAAAAGAAATTTCACATTCAGTTTCTTTCCGGGTTTTTTTTTTTTGATTTTTTTAAAATCGCAAATTAAAAAGAATTATAGACATGGGCCAACTATCTCTGATTGGCTAGCCCACTCAGTCTCCAAAAGGATAGGGTTAAAACGGCTTCACCTACTACCTACAGGAATAAAAAGGTGTTAGATGATTTTTTTAAATAACGAGTGGAAGTGGCACATCGCGCTAAGTCGCACGAAGATAGACTTATAGTTTGAGTCTCTTAAAGTTCCTCCAGTCACCGATTGGAGGAACTTTTCCTAAGCCTTTCTTCGACCGGTCCCCGAGTTAGTCGATTTCTGGCACGGGCAAGCGGGATTTTTCTCCCGTAAACTCAAGAAAATCGACTGTCGAACCCACATTATTTCAGACAGTACCATATCCTGTTAGAGTTAGGTACCAAGAGATGGCACAGTCGTTATTATGCGTTGCAGGTCAATGAATCCACCGACATTACAAATTTTGTAAACCTTCTAGTGTTCGTTAGGTACAAAAAAATCAAAAACTTTATGACGACCTTATATTTTGCCAACCCTTGACAGAACATACAACAGAAGTAGGAATATAAATATAAACATAATATAACAATCTAAATATATTTATGCATCAAAACAAGTTTGATTGGAAAAGCAGCTTTTTGCTCTGCTTCCTGGCAAATCAGAATTAACTTACAGCAGATTATTCAGTGCCTTAAAGGGCTTACGTTCATCATTAGATCCCGAAACATTAATGGTTGACTTCGAGAAAGGAACTATCAACGCTTTTTCTAACATATTCACATCAACGACTATAACAGGTTGTTTATTTCATATGACACAAAATGTTTATCGCAAGATTGTTGCCATTGGTTTGAAGTTACGCTATCAAACAGATGCTGAATTCCACACGAAAATTAAATGCTTGACAGCATTAGCATTTTTTTCAATGAGCGATGTTACTGATGGATTTGTTGAATTCACGATCCGCAGCAAAAAGTGAATCATTTACGCAGCATCTCTTTTAATTTGCACAATTTTTAAATGATTTCATTATGTTATGTATCACTGACATTCACCTGAATAAAGATTTGCCTTTTTAATGAATTTATAATACCTTTATGATCCATTGATTATTTACAAAAATTAATGCAAAATATCTTACGGTGAAAATGTTGCGGCAAATTTTCCGGTCACGAGTATTTTCACAGACAATCACAAACATCCATGCCAATGGCAGGATTCGAACCCGCCGCGTTTTGGCTGGAGAGCGGATACGTTAATCACTTTAAGTTTTGTCGGCCAACCAGGCCGGTACAGTAGTGCCTAACCGAAGCACTGGGTATTATTGTCGTCTAGTCATTTATGGGAAAATTAACAAGAAAATCACAAGAAGCGGCTTAGCACATCATTTCTGTACGTCTAACCACACGATAGAGTGGCAAAATAGCTCCATGCCATATTTAGACGACGATTATAAACATCGTTTATTCAAGGAAACCCCAACAGAAACCAGGGTACTAATCTTAACAGTTCATGGAAAAACCTCATCCTCTCTCTAAATCCATCTGAACTACAGCTAGCTAGTAATCACATTATGCGTTTACAACAAACACGCATGCGTGATAATGATTAAGAACAATAAGTCCACTCTGTCTCTGTCACGCGAACGTGCAACCTTAGCTACTAGAGTGTTTACAACGTTTTTATGTTCTTTCAATTTGCGTTTACTAGTATTTTTTATGCTTTTCCGTCAACGCCTTGAAAAAGCTAGACAGTTTGCTAGCGAAACTGGTAGGCAAAGAATGTTAAAATATTTGTATATGGTCAGTATTAAACAATAGTTTTTTTCTGCTTAACTTTCAAACGACCAAATATGTTTAATTCGAAGAGTAACATATCCTGTTAGGGTTAGGCACCTAGAGATGGCAGCACTTGTTTAGTGATACAGTTAGTGATATGAGCCAGGGGCAAGCTATCTCTGATTGGCTGTCAGTGGAGATTGAACTGTCTACTCAGTCTTCAAAAACTAGGTAGGGTTTGAAGACCTCGCCTGCTTTCTTTAAGGGAATAAAGGCGTTAGTTCATTTTTTATAATTAATTAACCGACACTGCTTTACATTCCGCAAACGGAGTAGGCGAAGCCGTTCAGCCTTAATTATTACTGAACACTTTGGGATTGTCTGATCCATCCTTAGGTAGTATAGATAGCTGCTCCGAGGCTATAAATGCTTTTAAATTGGCATTTAAAAGAGTAAGGCAAACTGTCGCCATTTCATGGACTCCTTAACCCAGGCACTAGGTGTTATTGTCGTCTAGTTTTCACCGTATCACCGTATCATCATTCATTAACAAGAAAAATCACAAGAAGCAATTTTGCACAATTAGACACAAATAAAAAAAATTCCTATCAAAATAGTTTAAGAAAAATCGACTTTGAAAATCAGACTCTTTCCAATGGTCCGTTAAAATTGAAGTATGTGGACGGAGACTCGCGAACGCATCCGAATCGATGCACTGGTCTCCGTTCTCGACCAGAAGTGACGTTTTGGGGAATAAAACGGATGTGACTCTTTTGACAGTGGATTGAAGATGGACAGCTTAAAACACGCTGTTTTAAGGCTCTTCTGGAGGGACACAAGAAGCGGGAATCGACGACTAGCGCTCAAGATCAGTGCTTCCCAAACTCATGGATGTAAAGGCCTTTGGAAAAATTAAAATATTTCACGGATCCCCATCGAAAAAAAATCGTAATACAGACATATATTATTATAATATTTATTGTATTTATATTCAAGACTTTGCTTTTGTAAGCTTTTTTGTGCTTCTTATCAATACCTTTGAAATGAAACTTATATTTACTAATTTTTATTAAGACCCGAAATGCGCAGGAAGCAAAATTTGTGAACCAACACCAATGTGTGATTTTTTCCATTAAAATATAAAAAATAACAAAAAAGAAATAATAAATATTCAGGGGCGCGCCGCACCTGTGTGCAAAACTTTAGTTGGCGCCCCTATACTCCCATCCCAATAAAAAACCACTTTATAAAAACGTTATTTTTAATATTTGATGCCAATAAAGTATTTCATTTTGAATTTTATCTCCTAATTAGGAGGGCATATTTTTAAAGTCAGGAGGATCATTTGCTACACGTCGCGTGTGTTCCGATATAAAAGGATCAAACTTTTATAACATCTCAGTGCATTTTAAAAAATTGCCATTGTTGCGATCGTAAAGTTTATTACTTTTACCACGAAGAGCTAGATTTTGTTTGCCTAAAAACTGTACTACAAAAATTATTCTTTTTATTTATAACTTCATACCAACGTTTCCTTTCATTATCTAAAACTGTTTGCTGCAAATAATCAATTCAAGTTTTATTTTTTAAGGATGTAATTAATTCTGTCCATTTTTTGTAATTGTTCAAATGATTTAAATTTTTCTCATGACGATTCAGGTACATTGCAAGATGTTGCCTATATTCTGCTGATTACAGCAGAATATACGATAAGTTAAAAACTGCAGCGGATTTTCTTATATATGTTTAGAGCAAATGCGAGTGTGAACAAGATTAAACAAATTCAAACGTGCGTCATCCTGTAAACAGTAAACTCACGCAAGTTCAAGTTTTTACTTGTTTACGCTGAACTACTTGTTAGAACTAAGATCAGAATAAAATAAGATCTTAAGGAATAATAACAAATAAGCGATTATAAATAATTTGTTTAAGACAAATCTATAAAATATAATTAAAATTTAAACAAAAATGTAATTTATTTTGATGTAATTGATGAATAATATTTTTTAAAGTATTTCCTCCTCGCCTGAAATCTTTGGCGCCCTTAATATCCTGGCGCCTGTGTGCGTCGCACACATTGCCGGTGCACCCCTGTAAATAACAGAAATGAAATACGTTTCTTTTAAGATTTAAAAAAATCTACTTAGTCTTAAAACATTTTAAATTTGTTTTCATTATTTCTCTACCCCCTCAACAAAACTTACGGCCCCCAAGGGGACCGCGGCCCACAGTTTGGAAAGCGCAGCTCTAGATGCAAACCTTGCTTCCACATGGCTACATACGCCATGATTATTAATTATTAACTGATCATAATTAACATTCATTAATATATTAAGAGGGCGCTCGATCCAGTAACGTCATCCGCCTCATGTACAGGTGTATATCACGTGTCAACTAAGATGAAACCGAAAGTAAAGCATTACGTTATCGCTTTGAATGCGCTAGCAGGGTTGTTGTTGTGAGTGGCTTCAGGCGCTAAAGAATTTTAATTTCGCTGCTTCGTAAATTGCGGAATGGTAAGAAGTTTTACATTGTTTTTGAATTTTTCCAACAATTCGCTAGACATTTGTATATTGGGAATAACTGAGAAACATAAACGCGAAGGATTTATTTCCAATCTCTGAGCAAATCTTCAAAAAGGCCCGATAATGGTTTCATTATTTCTGACGTACAACTGCCGTTATTATTATTATTCGCCGATGCATACATATCATATATATATTATTACATATATTTTTTAAAAATATATGTAATAATATATAATATATGTAAAAATATATGTAATAATATATGTAATATATGTTTTATATATATATATATATATATATATATATATATATATATATATATATATATATATATATATATATACACACACACACACACACACGTAATGTACATGTGTATGACAATTAGCCTTGTATTGCTGGTGAAGCTCTTTGCAAAGGTGATAAAAACAGCTCAAAGAAATGCCAGTATACTAAGAACACTGACAAGTGTAGATAAGGATGTGGTCATTACGCTGGACAAGGCTTTGATTTGACCACATCAGGACTGCGGATCGATTTGGTCACCTGCGTTCCTAGGTAGTAAGCAATCTCTGGAAACGTTCAGAGGCGAATAACAAAAGCAGTATCTGGATTGTAGAATACTGACCACTGGCGGCTTGTACGTAAGCACTGCAGCACCCCAAGGAAAAAAAAAAAAACGAAAAAATGAAGTTTTGTTTGTGTTTATAAATTATAACAATGCTTACAACATTGTTGTAATACAACAGTGTTGTGTTACAACAATGCAATACAACATGTTAAAGGTTACAGCTTATGTTTCGCATTGATTGAATAGTTAATAATTGGAATTATTCGATCAACGCTTTAGATTACGAAACAAATGCACTGCGATCTAACGCAGTGTCGGAATTATCACGTCAGTTACGGCTAGACTCGCCGATATTGATTTGCATTTGTCGCTGCACGTAACAAATGAATCCGATACTGCTCGTTGAGCAATGTCGCTACAGATAAATTGTATGCTTGCGCGCGTGCAAGTTACGTGCAAACGAATATCGGTGAGTCTCGAAATGTGTAAAGTTACATATTCTCAAATATGTAAATTTACTTATTAATAAATTGGTGACTGATTAATTATTTTTCTTATTTTGTATATGCAGCACCCCCACCGGCCGCCCCGATACTGACTATGAAGACAGATTGAGACAATGTAAATTACACTCTAGTCAATAAGATTGGCGATATGATTGAGACATATAGATTGTTAAGGGGTGCTTATCAAATAGATACCCAGGATATTTTTCAAAGGATTGAAGGAGGGAAGGGGATTGACACAAGAGGTCATTCTTGGAAGTTGTATTGAGGTGTGGTGCATAAGAGAGCGTGGCATGACTTTTTTATTTTCCTTCCTTGCATGGAGAGTGGTTAGTGAGTACAATTTATTGCAGATGAGGTGGTGAGTATGCAAACATTGAACTTGTTTAAGATGAGGTATGACAAACATCTCTGGTAGTATGAATGTTGTCTTACTATTGCCACCCTTGATGAGTCTTGATTCCAGGAGGTGTTTGTATATAATAATAAATCTGTGCAGTTAGCCTAGTGGCTATGCACTTCACAACCATATGCCTGGGGAAGGTGTGTCCTAGGTTCGATTCCTGTCGACAACATGAGGAACTTAAGGATCTCCCTCAGCCATAGCCAAGTTAGCCGGTCTTGGGCATCACAGCCCCCCCCCCCCCCCCCCACGAGTTTAGCTGGGGGTTTTCATCCCTCAAGCTGATTCATCCCTGATTAATCTGTAAACCCTGTGAACATGGTTTACAGATTGCCCTTAGGGGATGCAGCAGAGGAGTGGCAAACCAGCTGCATTAATATGCCAATAACCCCTCATTAGGAGGGGACTCTACCTGTCCTAGACCAATGAGAAGGATAGGATAGGAATAATAAAGACATGTCGATCTAGGAGTTAGTTGTATTTTGACTACTTGGTATTGATTAACTTTTAAAAAAATCGTTACTAAATTATAAATTGGAAGCTCAGCAAATCTGTTTAAAAAGAAATAATCACCATATCAATGTATTAATTGTGTTTAATGAATTACTTTCTATTGAAACTTTTGGATGTACTTTGGTATGTTGGGATAATGACTCAAGGCACACAAAATCCAGGAAAACTTCATTTAACGTGATTAATTAATCCTTCGATTAATGCGCTCTAAGCGAAATTGCGTTAAGTGAATACAATAAACAATAGGAATAATTATAATTCATACATCAGTTAGCGTAAATTTGGGCTACTTTTTTACAAAAAAAATTAAGAAAGATGTTTGAATCATGCTCAAATTTTTCATCTTATCATACAATTTGCGATAGCTGGCAATTACTTTATCAAGATTTCTCTGGACTTCTAATATGAAGCTTCGTTTCATATTAGAGCCTTAAACAAAATTTCCTTAGCATGCTCAATGTGATTGAAAAATAGCTCAAGTTCTTTTGCAGTTAGCTTCTTAGTCATAACATTCTCTTCTTGTTCGCACTCCTTACTCTGTTCTTCTAGTAGAAGGAGATCATTATTATTATTATTCAAGCCTCCATGGAGTCAAAAGACTCATCGCGGGAAGTCCTTCCTAGGAAACAGTCTATCATACCACTCCTTAAACTCATTGATCGTTCTCACTCTCACCATTCTATCAGGCAATGCATTCCATGGTTCAACCACCCTCCATGCAAAGAAACCACTCCTCACCCTTTTTCTCACAGCTTCCTTTCGTAACTTCCAGGGATGGCCCCTTGTCATCACACCTTCCTGCTGTTCAACCAAGCGAAAGAACTCCCCAGTGTCAAAACTGTAACCACTTCTCAACATTTTAAAAGTCTCAGT
This sequence comes from Typopeltis vanoorti, assembly GCF_054136105.1. Taxonomy (NCBI): domain Eukaryota; kingdom Metazoa; phylum Arthropoda; class Arachnida; order Uropygi; family Thelyphonidae; genus Typopeltis; species Typopeltis vanoorti. Next base: position 142,908,650 of record NC_143557.1, on the reverse strand, counting down.
CATATCACCTCTACTTCTTCTATTCACCAAACTCAGCATTCCATATTCCCTCAGCCGATCCTCATAACTAACATTGTACAGTCCTGAAACCATTTTTGTTATCCTCCTCTGTGCTCTTTCCATAGTTAATTTATCCCCTTCAAATCCTAGGAACCAAATCTGAGATCAGTATTCTAACTGTGGGTATCCACTGACAATATCATTGATATAGGTCCCAGTACTGAGCCTGTGGGACCCCACTTGCAACCTTCTGCCTCCTTGAAACTGCACCACCATACACAACTCTCTGATACTTATCAGACAGCCAATCCTGAATCCAGTTGACCAACCTGACATCCAAAGCCATGTGCTGCAATTTAAATATCAGCTTATCATGTGGCACCCTGTCAGATGCCTTTGCTAAATCCAAGATAATGGCAGTATATGCCTTTCCCTCATCAACTACTCTTGTAACTTTATTATAAAAGGCAATCATATTACTAAAACAAGAGCACCTTAACAAATTCATGTTGACTTTCACAGATAACATTATCCTCATCTGCCCAGTGCTGCATATGGGTCCCTCACTAATTTCTCCAAGATCTTAACTACTACTGATAACACGCAAACTGGCCTATAATTCGACATTTCCAGTCTGCTGCCACCCTTATGCAATGGCAGTATCTTACCTTCCTTCCATTCCCTGGGCACATTTCCCGCAGCCAGACTTTCATTGAAAAGACAGGTCAAAGGAGCTGTCGGTTCTTTAACACATTCTCTCAAAACTCATGATGAAATACCATCCAGACCCACAGTTTTACTGACATCCAGAGTACTCAGTATTTGAAACACACTCCTCCTGCACTTCTAAACCACGATCCTGTCCTATCCCTCTAGTATTAAAACTGACCCCCTCAGGATGAAATACTCCAATAAAGTGCTCATTGAACAATTCCACTATGTCCTCTGCATTAGTCACTCTATTCCCATTTCTATCCCACAGTGTCATTCTTCCACAATCATTTCTCCTTCTACTGATCACATAGCTAAAAAATTCCCTAGGATTTTCTTTGGATCTTAGAGCCAATATCCTTTCATATTCCAGTTTCTCCTTCCTTACCATACTAGTTATTCTCCTGGCCTGTGTCTTATATTCTTCATGCATCTGCTCGTCACCTGTCTCCTTATATCTCTTCCATAGCCTCTTTTTCACATGCAGTTCCTGTTTAATATTGTTTGTCATCCACTTTACACCAAATTGTGTCCTCTTCGTCACTTGTGGAATGCCTGTTGTTGGTAACAAATATTCATAGTCCTTAATTCCTTTTTATCATATCCATGTAACATACTTACGAATTTCACTTTCCCACTCTTCAGTCATGCTTCTTCCAACAAGGCTTTCATATCCTGTCCAGATTGGAATAGAGCTCTCATAGTACCCATATATAAAAAGAGAAATAAAACTGAATGTGAGAATTACAGAAGTATTTCCCTACTGAGTGTTCCTGGTAAGATTTATTCAAGTATACTTCAGAAATGGTTGAGAAAGACTGTGGAAGGAAAGCTTGGTGAAGAACAAGCTGGATTCACGCAAAATAGAGGATCACATTTTCACGTTACAACAAGTAGTTGAGAAATTGTGGGAATATAACAAAGATCTTTATTTCAGTTTTGTAGATCTGGAAAAGGCATATGACAGGGTGCCAAGAGACAAGCTATTCAAAGTGCTACAGTTGTATAGTGTCAATGGAGCATTATATCAAGCAATACTTAGCCTTTATTTATTATTATTATTATTACTCGTGACACCTCCAAGGAGTGTGAAGACTCATCACGGGAGGACACCTACAGTACAACTCTCCATCTCCACCACCACACCGAACCTCTACTACCAATCATCCATATTAACGCCATCTACCGCCCACCACAACAACTAGTATTTCTTTTTGCCTGGAAATTGTCTGTGTTCTGAAGGTCCGATTTGTTTGTATGCAGGATGAAAAACCTGAGTTTCCAGGAGAAAAAACCCTGCTACCTCTATATGAGATCGGCTAACTCACCTTCGATTAAAAAACTCGATATAAAGATTCCTCCCGTCACGACGAGAATCGAACTTAGGCCTTTTCAAATCAAAGGGTGCAATATACCGTTGTTCTTCCAATTGTGCTACGGAGGCAAACTAAATTTGAGTTGTAAGTCAGCAGTTAAAATTGAAGGTAGTATAGGAAGATGGTTTTATGTTAAATCTGGTGTCAGACAAGGATGTTATTCATTATCTATATGGATCACATTATGAAGGAAAGTGGTATTAAATCTGATATCAGCATTGGAGGTCTTAATCTCAGCTCTTTGCTTTATGCAAATGATGTTATACTTCAATATAAATCCCAGAAGTCTGCAACATTCCCTGACTAAACTGCATAACTGTTGTAATATATATGGTATGAAGGTCAGCAATAACAAGACAAATACAATGAAAATAGGCAGAAACATTGAAAATATCAACTGCATTGTGAATGGAGAACCTATAGAACAAGTAAAACATTTCAGCTACTTAAGTACAATTTTATAATTATTATTATTATTTAGGCCTCCAAGGAGTCAAAAGACTCATCCAGGGAAGTCCTTACTAGGAAACACAATTCTATCAAGACTCATCGTGGGAGGTCCCTCCTAGGAAACAAAATATCTACCATACCGCTCCTTAAACTCATTGACCATTCTCACTCTCCCCACTCTATCAGGCAAATGCATTCCACGGTTCAACCACCCTCCATGCAAAGAAACCACTCCTCACCCTCTTGCTCACATTTTCCTTTTGTAACTTCCATGGATGGCCCCTTGTCATCACTCCTTCCAGCTGTTAAACCAAGCAAAAGAACTCCCCAGTGTCAACCCTGTAACCACCTCTCAACAGTTTAAAAGTCTCAATCATATCACCTCTCATTCTTCTATCCACCAAACTCTGCAGTCCACATTCTTTCAGCTGATCCTCATAACTAACATTGTACAGTCCTGAAACTGTCTTTGTCATCTACCTTTGTACCCTTTCCACAGTTAATTTATCCCTTCAAATCCTGGGGACCAAGCCTGAGAATAATAGTCTAAGTGTGGTCTGATCAGGGTCTTATAGAATAAAATAATAATACTTTTATTTCTGTAGGTCAGCATCGCTCATGCAGCAATCGTGTGTGTGTGTCACCTTAACCATCTTTGCAATATGAATTTCAGGTTTCTATTAATCATCATCAATCCCAGATCTCTTGTCTCCCAGACTTCCTCTAGTATAGCTTCTCCAATAGGGTATGCAGCGTCCAATTGATGTGTCCCAAACCTCAAGACCTTACATTTTGCTGCATTAAATTGACACCCTCATTCATTTGCCCATATGACTAACTTATTCAAATCCTCTTGCAGGACTACCACATCTGCACTATTACTAATAACCCTACCCATCTTCACATCATCCGTAAACAACTGAATTCCTGCAATTCACTGACAATGTCATTGATATAAAGGTTAAACAATATAGGTCCCAGTACTGAGCCCTGTGGAAACCCACTTGTAACCCTCTGCCTCCTTGAAACTCCCACCATACACAACTCTCTGATACCTATCGAACAGCCAATCTTGAATCCAGTTGACCAACCTGACATCCAAACCCATGTGCTGTAACTTAAATATCAGCCTTTCATGTGGCACTCTGTCAAATACCTTCACCAAAACCAAGAAAATGGTAGTATATGCCTTTCCCTCATCTACTGCTCTTTATTATAAAAGGTTAGCATATTACTAAAACAAGAGCACCTCTTCACAAATTCATGTTGACTCTCACAGATAACATTACCCTCATATGCCCAATGTCGTATACGGTCCCTAACTAATTTCTCCAAGATCTTACTAACTACAGATGACACACAAACTGGCCTATAATTAGACACTTCCAGTCTGCTACCACCCTTATGCAATGGCACTATCTTACTTTCCTTCCATTTCCTGGGCACATTTCCCATAGCCAGACTTTCATTGAAAAGCCAGGTCAAAGGAGTTGTCAGTTCTTTAGCACATTCTCTCAAAACTCGTGATGAAATACCATCCAGTCCCACAGCTTTACTGACATCCATAGTACTCAGTATTTGGAACACACTCTCCTCCTGCCTAAATCTCAAACGTTCCCTATCCCTCTAGTATTAAAATTTACTCCTCCAGGTTAACAAATACTCCAATAAAGTGTTCACTGAACAAATCCACTATGTCTTCTGCATCAGTCACTCTGTTCCCATTTCTATCCTACAATGTCATTCTTCCACAATCATTTCTCCTCCTACTGGCCACATAGCTAAACAAATTCCCTACAATTTTCTTTGGATCTTAGGGCCAATCTCTTCTCATATTCCAGTTTTGCCTTCCTTACCATACTAGTCACTCTCCTGGAATGTGTCTTATATTCTTCAAGCATCTGCTCTTCACCTGTCTCTTTATATCTCTTCAATAGCCTCTTTTTCACATGCAAGTCCTGTTTAATATTGTTTGTCATCCACTTTGCACCAAATTGTGACCTCTTCGTCACTTGTGGAATGCCTGTTGTTGGTAACAAATATTCCTTAACCATTTCCTAACAACTAATTGTAAAAATATTTATGAAGCTATAAGAAGTCTAAATATTTTTACATAAAGTTTACCAAGGTCAAGCCCAGTAAGAATTGTGACTTGTAAATAGATGTATGTTATATGTAAATAATCCCAATGGGAACTTGTATATTGCTCTATGCCAAATAAGGGAATATTCTAGAAGGTGTAGTGTAGTATTAAGGCAATACCTTGCCATTAGCAAACAGTATAATTTTAGAGCTTTGTAAAGACGTCAAACTTTGTGCGTGTTCTACATGGGAAGCTCAAGGTCAGTGCTAGGTGGACCGACAAAAGCTTCAAATGAATGTCCGCTGCCAGAACGAATGGGATTTAGGGAGTGCAGGAGAAAAACAAAGGAAGGGTCAGTCAGAGAAAAGGATCAAGGGATTTCGCCGAAATGTTTGGGGTTCACATATCTCCGCACAAGGATTCGGAAGTGACCGAATAAAAGGCGTAAGCGAAAAGATCACATAATCGGTTCAGAAATTTTCATCAGTGATCCAGAGGTCGTGATCGGGAAGTTGCCAACGGTTGTCTGGCCGATGTAAGCCATCGAGGACACGACGTCCGGAGAAATCATGCCAGTGATCTGAAAGAAAGATGACGATAGTTGATGATGAATTGACGAGTCTTCGCCGGGAGCTGTTGTCAGAGGGAAGAAATTGCTCCGTTAATCCAACGCGCATACACAAGCCGATAATCTTCGCCCAAAGTGTGGCAGGACAGAGTATCCTAGAAACATCAGTAGACCTATTGCCGGCGTAAAGAGGGATTGAAAAACCTGACACAGAACGGAAGTCCAGTTCGAAGCCAAGTACACAGAGGGTAGCAGCTATAAAGTGAGTTGACCCGTTTGTTAAATTTCCTTGAGCTTTTAAGAGAACACTTATTAATGGACTGTAAGTAGAGGCTGATCTAAATAGGCATATCTAACAGTTAAAGATTATAAAATAATTAAGTATCAGGAATTTGTAGTTTGAATTAAATCATAGTATAACTGTTTGCTGAATTGGTGAAATTTGCCTATAGAATATTCCCAGCATAGAAAGGAAAGAGCAATTGTGTGTAAAAGATATTGTTTATGTGTTCGATGAGTAAGCGTTAACATTTAAGTAATAAGTACCATTGCTCAGTATAACTGATTTATGTGATATTAAGAAAATTAGTTAAATATGTGATATGATTTGTGTGAGAAAATGCAGGAACTTAACTAGTCTATTTATGCAGATTTGAATTGTGATGTTTCTTTTTATTATTGAAAATGCAGTGTAAAATTTGTCTTATGTGAATTAAAATTTTGTTGTTTAAATATTAATAGTGTTGCCTGATATTTTAGTTCTTTGATGCACTGTTCTAAAAAAAAAAACCAACTGAGCTTGTGAGCGGGGGAAGATAGATAATTAATACGAGAATTAGATAAAGGGATAGCCACGACTGTATATAAGAGTAAGGAATGATATCTACCGAAAGTAGTAATATTTAATGCCATAAAAGGATTTTTTCCTGAGGTGCAGTCACTAATTCAAATAAATATCTAGAGATCCTTGGTATAATAAAAATAGGAATACTGGAGGTAAAAATAAGGAACAGGAGGATATAAGTTTAAAGTTAATAGAGTTGTATAAGGAAAAGCGACAAGTTAAAGATTTGGGAATAATGATAAGATATATAATATAGAAGAGAGATATAAAGAAATAAGATAAAGTAAAATATATAGAAAAACCCTAAGAAATTACAATCAATAAGGAACGACTGGATAAAAACACACACTCAAATTTACAATGGCACAGCGTCGACAGGATAAAATCCACTACAGTAATTAAATTAGATACAAGTGGATTGGAACAGTTTCAAAAATTAAAATCAGGCAATTAAACAAGAAAGTGTATAACTAAAATTGTAGAGAGAGTGTATTTATACAGTGTAAAAGAAAATCATTTTAACCATGAATGTGAATAATACTGATTCAGGAGTTACTAGTACTGAAAGAATGGGGGATAGAGAATTCTTCAGAACAGTGAATCCTCACCTTTTAATCCCTCAATTCTCTGGTGAAGACAACGACAATGTCTTATCTTTCTTTAGGTTCATAGAAGAACTAAGGAACGTTGGAAGCTGGTCGGATTTTCAACTTCTAGTCATATTAAGAAACAAACTGATTGGCAAGGCAAAGAACTTTTTGTACTCCTCTCCCATACTGAGAGACACTTTTGAGTACAATCAGTTCAAAAATACCTTGATATCTCAGCTTTTTAAGACTAGAAGCGTGGGTCCGAACCTGTGGAGGCTGCAAAAGTGCAAGCAGGAAAATAAAGAGTCTATCACAATAGGCTGCTCACCTTAGCAAATAGCTTGAGTGTGCCAGATGAAGAAAAGAGCCATTTAGATTGGGCGGTCTTTAACCAGTTCAGACTAGGAATGAGAGAGGAATATAAAGAAACAGCATATAAGAGGAAGATAAGTAATTTAGAAGACTGCTATCAGGCATTAAAGGAAAGGGAAGAAAGATTAGGTGATCTACATCCATCATCTAGAGCCAGTCAAATATTTAACATTACAGAGGTGTCTGAACACAAGAATGAGACTAAAAAAGAGAAGAATGATAATCATAAAGAAAAGGGAATGAATAAACAGAAGGTAGAAAGAGGGGGATATAGGATCGAAGAAATAAACAGTGTAGACTACAACAGACTGACAGCCTCTGATCCTGTTAACAGGGAAGAACTACAAGCTTTCATTAAAAATGAGGTAGAAAAGCTACAGCAACCCTTGATGGAGAAGCTTAATTCAATTCTCAATCAATTAGGAGAGCTCAAGGCAAAACCCTCATTGGGGGAATTTAGACTCTGAGCAAACACGCAGTGAAAAAGAAAATAGGAGAGAACCACCCCAGTGTTACAGGTGCAACAAATTTGGGCACATTGCCAGAAACTGTTTTTATAACAGAGGGAACTATGATGATAGAAATAGAAGATTTGAGGCCAATATGGTAATGACTCACCATCATCCCACACAGAGAACTAAGAGATGGCCAAGAAAAACTAATAGTCAGCAGGAAAATTCCATGATGGTAGTAAGGGGGAAAATAAGAGGGGTAAAATGCAGAGTTTTGCTGGACACTGGTTCACAAGTTTCAGTGATGACTGGATCTCTATTCAGGAAGTTGCAATCCCGATTATCTGAAGGCATCGCTAAACTTAAACCACCCGTCATGTTAAAAGGAATAACAGACCCCACTGTCTATGCATCAAAGACACTAAAAGTAAACATGTGGATGCCAGACTTTAAAATGAATGTTTCTCCAGAGTTATTGATTCTCCCGGAATCCTCTCATACCACTGCAAAGGTAGTACTTGGGATTGATTTCCTAGAGAAACACAAGTTCACATGTGATTTCTCAAAAGGGGAGATCTTTATATCGGGATCCAATCAGGGTGTCTGGATGAGAGGTAGTCAAAGGCGTTGCACTAGCAAAATTAATGATCAGGTCAACACAGAAAACAACCATTCCCAGCAAGAAAAGGGGGGGAGGGAGCTGAAAAGGCTATTATGTTATTCAATATTACTGCTGTTCTGCTCAGCTCATCACTATCATACGTAGGCAACATGCACACTATCTTTCCTCTTTGCATTTTCCTTTGTACCACCTGAAGCAAGAATCTTATATCTCTCACCGCCCAATTTACGTTGCCTCTCAAGTCATTCATTCCTACCATCGCAGTCATCTCATCCACTCTTTCACCCCTCTTAATTGATATATCTACACTTTCTATCGTTCCTCCAGGCAAACACTCCTCACGCATCCTATCTTGCACACCACTAATCATTGAGTCCCCATATGGTACACCTCTTACTACCCTGTTCCTCGATTGCTCACCTCTAACACTTCTTCCCTGTGTTCCCCTACTTAACTGCCTTCCTAACTTCACTCTATCTCTGATTTCCAGTGCTCCCTCGCATTCTTCTCATTCCCTCTTTCCTACTGTTTCCTCTTCTATCATTCCCATAACTCTCTCTCTCTCTCTCTCTCATTCCCTCTCTTCCACTGTTCCTATTCTCTCCTCTTCTATAATTCCCATAACTCTCTCATTCCCTCTCTTCTACTGTTCTAATTCTCTCCTCTTCTATCATTCCCATAACTCTCTCATTCCCTCTTTTCTACTGTTTTTATTCTCTCCTCTTCTACAGGGTGTTCGGGATAAATTTGACATATTTATAATTAATTATATTTTTCCGTAAGTTACATGTATTAACACACACTTCTCTTCATTTAAAAGTTTGGACCCTTCTTCATTCATATGCAAGATGTCAGAAAGGATGGATAGCTGGAACCCACCTGAATCATGGAAGAGAATAACTTGTATCATGATGATTCGTGCCCGCCATCAAAATAAGGATATTACGACTGCTGCCCAATGCTCCCTGAATACAGTAAAAACAATCAGGCATGAACTAGAGACTTGCAATGGTGACTACGAGGATGTAGCAAGAAGAAAGATCCCTAGCAGACGATCTGATTGCGTTCGTACAGCAGAATTCCTCGCAAATCTGCAGGAACAGGTGTTGAAGAACCCTGGCATTGGAATTCGGGCTTTGTTCTTGGAGTTGCTAACTGTAGTCAAGCCCTGGATAACAAGGGTAGCCAATGGTAGGCCGTATGTATGGCAGCAGGATTCGGCCCCTTGCCACACCTCTGGGAAAAGTCAAAAATGGTTGTCTGAAAATTTCTACGACTTCACCAGTCCAAATGTTTGGCCTCCAAACTCCCCAGACCTTAACCCCATGGATTATTTTGTATGGGGCGCAGTTGAAAAAGACACCAATCGCACTTCCAGTAATACAAAAGCCCAGTTAATGGATAAAATTAAAACAGTTTTTGCGGCCCTTCCCAGGGAGACTGTAGCATCAGCTTGTTCGAGGTTCCGAAGCAGAATTGAAGCTGTGATCGATGCTAATGGTGGTTATTTTGAGTAAATCTTGTTGATAGTATTGTAATTAACTCTGCCTGTAATGTTTTTTTGTCAATTCATTAAATTTAATAGATACAAAGAAGATTTTCTTTTTCCTTACGAAACTGTCAAATTTATCCCGAACACCCTGTACTGTTCTTATTCTCTCCTCTTCTATCATTCCCATAACTCTCTCTCACTCCTACTCTGATTCACCTTGCATTAATCCCTTCCATTCGCCTTTCACACTTCTCATCTCATTCCCTAGACATTCCACCTGCTCTTTCAGCTCATCTCTCTCTCTCTCTCTCTCTTTTGTGTCTGCAAGTCAGCCACTCTTGTTTGCCATTCATCCTCTCAATTGAGACCATCTCCAATAACTTCACAACAATCATTCAACCGTTCCACATTCCCCACTCTCATTTTTTCATTCACATTTCTCTCGCTGTTCTTGCCCTCTATCATACCACTCATCTCTCTGCGTGGAGACTCTCCCACCTCTGACTCAACGAGGCCAGTTATAGTCGTCTCTAACTCACCAAGTTCCTCCCATTGCCTGCATTTTGCGCATATATGTATTTCCCTTTCTCTCTCCTGCTACATATACAACTTCTGGGACGCATACATTCCACAAGTCTGCATGCCACAAAATCCCTTATTATATTACGCAAAACGGACTCCTTAAATGGGGGAGGACTTGGTGATATGCCTGCCGTTTGCAATTTTAGCTGCTTCTGTCTCCATTATTCAAAATAGTGTTGAGGAACTATTACAACTAAATGCTAAATAAGTATAAGTGAGTATAACTATAGGTATAAGTTAACTAAGTATAAAACATATTTAAGTATACTAAATATCTAAATAATGATAACTTATGTCATCTTCTTCTCTTTCACTGCTATGCATCCGATTCTGATCCCAGCTTCTCAAAAATACACAATATAGAGACAACAACCACTTGTATTACAGAAAAACAACATAGCACAAATTTCGACAGAAGTCACACTATTCACTGATTAAAAAAGCACTTTTTTCAGCACAGCTCAAATCCCCTGCCACATTCTTCAGCGACTCTAGTGCCCTCCCCCATGATCACAATATCAATCAGTATCAATATTCTTGCATAAATGTTCTGAATAGGAATTAAGCAAGTTTCTCACATCTTCATTATCCAATTCATTAAATTCAAGTTCTGTTCCAGTTGTGATAATTTCTTCAATAATGTTAGATCTTGGATTTTGCACAGGATAAACTAACATAGGCTTGAGTTTAAAGTTGCCTTCTGTATTGCCTCCTAATAAAAGCATAAGACGATCTTTAGATACTTTGTATCCTGGTTGAGATGCTTCAGTTTTAGCTAGGAATGTTTTTGTTGACATATGCTTCCAAAAAAAAACCAATTTCATCAACGTTGAATATTTAACGATCATTATAATCACCCTCCTGAATTATCCTTTGCAATTCTTCAGGAAACTTGGCTGCAGAATCTTCATCAGCACTAGCAGATTCCTCAGTTACTCTTATGCTATTCAGTCCAGTTCGATTTTAAAAACGGTCAAACCATCCTAAACTCTCAGTAAAGCTTTCTCTTGAAATTTGGTCTCTTTCAATGAGGTAAAAGTATTGAGAGCTCTTGCCTGAATATTCCCTGTACTGAGAGGTATTCTTTTTTGATTACAATCCTCAATTCAGTGTGATAGAAGGTGTTCCATCTTGATCATTAAATGGCTTCTATTTCAGGTGATCTGCATTCTTAAAGAAGCAGTAGCAAATTTTCCTTGTTCTTTGTATTCTTTGCTCTTTAATATACTGTAAACTTGCTGTATCCCAGATCTCGCACAATCATTGTATTACTAGCGCCACTTTCATGTCTCTTAATGACTTCCAGCTTTTCTGCTTGCTGCAGATTGGCAACAAAAAATTTAGCGTAAATTTTTTGTTGCCAATTAAGCATTATTAAAATTTCGCATAACGTAAACATTTGCGTTAACTGATTAATCACTCGCTGAAAGCAAGAAATAGTATCATTCAACTCATTCGTGCTAACTTATTATCACTCATATTGAATTTACGCTAAGCAAGATTTTCCTGTACCTCTGTCTATCTGCAGTTCTTTCTTTTTATTATTATTATTATTAACATCTGACCTCCATGGTGTCAGAGACTCATTGTGGATACATGATGACATCATGTCATAAGTCAGACATCATCAAAATTCATCCACACCTTTTATGGCATATTTCTTGAAAACTCGTGTAAACATCCAGTTCTTATTCTCAAAGATATAAAATACACAGATTTAAAATGATAATAGATTTTATGTACAAGGGGGAAGTGAGCATTTCGCAGAACATTCTACTTAGTGCCGAATGTTCAGATCTGTATAGATGTTGTACATTAGGATACTTCCAATTGTTGTGTCGGAAAAAAAATGATGAGTCGCCTTTTTTTTCCCACCCAACATTAAGTTATCTCATAAGGAGTGGATAAGGACATGCTTATGCCTTGGATGGGAAATGTACCGACTAATATCCCAAGAACATGCAAATATTCAAGTGTGTAAGCTCTGAACAGTGTTAAAATAACCCATGAGTTATTTAATAGAGAATAGTTGTAAATGAATTAGAATATAAAATCATGTATAAATTGCCAAGTAAATATGTATAAGCTAGAGCATGTTTTAAGCCATGTAAAAACAGTCCATGGCCACGGCATCCAATCGGCAGTCGCCGTATGCGTGACGACACCGCCGAGTGAGGGAGCTGTTTTGAAGTATAAAGGTTTCGACGGGGATTCGAATCGCTCTCTTGTCTCCGGGTTTCGTCAGCACCTAGTTCCTGTCGGAGAGCTGTGTAGAGCTTGCCGCCACGTGTAGCAAGAATCCCCCCTTGCTATGTATGCTACGTGGGCCAAGGCTGCAACTACAATGTATTCAGATCCATAAGAAGAAAGAGCCACTGATGAGATCAACGTCAGTGTTCAAATCTGTGTATGAGTGTTTTCGGCTCATATGGAAACAAAGGAATAACAAGGCTGCCATCAGTGAAGACACTGTAAGCAGACCAGAATATCCAGTTCAAGGCAAGAACAGTAAGCGTAAGATTTTCTTATGTTAAATGTTCGATTAAAGTAACCGTGGGGTAAGGAAGCAGAAGTTAAGGAAACATGCTATTTCCGTGTGGTGCTATAAGAACAGTCTGTGATTTAGACACTTTTGTCTGCAGTTGAGAGGAAAGCATATTAGGCTCCAGGCGAACAGGAGGCCGAGGCCCGAACTGTTTGTGTGATTTAGGAACAGTAATATTATATGCTCAGAACGTAATTAAATGTTAGCTAAATATTTTGGAGGGAGGATTAAGTAAGAATAAGAAGTATTACCTTAGAGAAGTTCATGTCAGAATTATTGAGTTGTCTTGTGTATATATGCAATATTACATGTGTGATAATATTAGGTAACTTAGTTATAAGAGTCTGAGAATAGATGTACGTATAGAAGTGAGAAATTTATGTCAAGTAAAGGACTATTACATAGAAGTTTTGGATGTGATTAATTAAGTAAAGGGAACCCAGACTCTTTTAAGATTAAGGATTTGATTAACATGTATACTTGTCTTTGTGCCATAATAAATGTGTTTCTTTATATACAATCAAATAAGTTTGCCATCCTTTCTGCGGATTGAGCTACCATTTGAAAACTTACGTACTGTGCATTAAGGGGGAAACCAATAGTGGTATAAGAATCGGGACCACGACTGCATGCTTCATGATCCCTACATTTTCTTTAAGTATTCTTGGATAATGTATCAGAGTTTAGTTGCCGGCTGGTACAGTCTTTAATCAATACAAATTTGTTGGCAAGCGAATATCTGATATTAAGTGATACAAAAAATTTAATGTTAACTGTAAAGCTAAAGTAAAGACAGTTAGAGATATAACAATAAGGCAGTCACATAGTCACACAGACGATATAAAACCAAGAATATAACACAATATTAATCTTCAGGAGAAGAGTGAACATAATTCAAGTAACCAGGCCCTATTACTTGCTGAGGTACAACCAAAAAAACACAGCACAGAGTTGGCACTGTTAATTAAGAGGAAGACCTCATAGAATTTTTAGTAGTTCTAGTAATATATTACATATATATTACTGTAGAATATATTAAAATATATTACATATGTATTTTAACAGGTATAATTAATCTTGTAGTGTCTTTATTTTTGCATTGCCCATGTGCAAAAACACACTCCAAAATACTAATAACTCTTCTACAGTTATGTTTTTCAGTAGACAAATTTGGGATGGCTCTTTGGTTTCTTTAGACAAAAATATTTGAGTAGCATTATAATTGGTTTGGTTCACAAATTCCTGTAGAAATTCATCTGACAATAGAAGTTGAAAGTGGTCTGTTGGTCTGTTACCATTTGGTTTTATTAGCAGACTTTCATTTTTAGTAAATGGGATCATGAGTTGACTACATTTTCTTTGTAGTTGGTATTTCAATGTCTTCTTTGTCATTTTCATTCAACATTTTAAAATTCATCTTCGAGTGACTGTTTTCCTATCCATCTACTCAGAATCTGGCACAAAGTCCAAATCACTATCAGAGTTCTCTAATATCTTCAATAATTTGTCAGTAGTATAGTATTTTTTCTCCAACTGATATATTAATTTGTAATATTGATTGGAATGAAGAGATTGCATCAGGAAATAAGGAGAATGAATTTCTTAAGGGACAACAGTCTCAGACAATATGTAATGGAGGGCACATGAGGGTTAAGAGCCTTAGATCTCGTTATATCATCAGAGGATGTGATTGGAGTGTCTAATCTCCCCCCAGTTGATGAAGTGATCACCTTGGTTGCAGCTAATCACATGAGAACTTCTACAAAGCAAGGATATATGCAGAACTATAAGGTTGGTGATTATGGAAAGCTAACAGGCAACTGAGGGCTATAGTATGGAAAGAGGAGTTCAGTGGGAAGAATATAGATGCTGCGTGGGCATTGATCAGGAGCTATTTAATAGCAACAATGTCTAAGTATATTCCAAAGGTGAAAAGGCTAAACAAGGTAGGAGTAAAATGGAAGAATGAAGAAATTAAATATGAAATCTGGAAGAAGGCACCGTGGAGACAACACAAGATGAATGTTGGTAATTAATAGTACAAGGAGTAGGCCAGGAAGGTGACTTATTTGGTAAGAACAGAAAAAAATGGAGTATGAGAAGAAATTAGGGAATCAAGCTAAGAAAAATCCTAGTGAGTTCTTTTGATATGTGTCAAGTAGAAGAAAAATTACTATGGGAGGATGATGCTAGTTGATGACACTGGAAGATTGGTAACCAGTATGGAGGATATAGTTGAAATATTTAATGATCTGTTTATCAGTATATTTCATTTTATGAAGGAAACATTGGGATTAGCTGGAGTGTAGAGGATATGGTGGAGGAGGCTGGTGGTGAATGAGCAGGAAGTATATGAGGAAATAAGTAAACTTGATGTTAATAATGCAATAGGACTTAATAATGCAGACTTATATCTGCAGTCTTTGGTCAGGTGTTTTATTTCTAACCCAGCTCTTAGATCCATAAGTTAAAATTAGTTTCAACACTGTCTTGTATATAGCTAATTTAGTGTTTTGACTAATTTCTCTCTTATTCCATATAAATTTATTCAATTGACTTCCTACCATACCAGCTTTATTAATTCTATTGTCTATTTCCATATTTAATTATTATTATTATTATTACCCCAAGACTTCATGGAGTCAAAGACTCATCTGGGAGGTCCTTTTATCCCACACACACACAGCTCATCATACCGTGTCATAAACACACGTGAACTCCTTGCACACACCACACACTCAGGCAAGGAATTCCAATCATTTACAACTTTGCATGAAAAAAACTTCTTCTCACTCCCCTACTCACACCTTCTTTATACAGTTTCCAGGGATGACCTCTGGTTCTCCCTCTATTTTCTGTAGAACTTCTCCAGCATTGATCCTAGAAGAACCCCTTATTAACTTATAGGTCTCTATCATATCTCCCCCCCCCCCTCTTCCTCCTGTCCATCAGACTCTACAAATTACATCTTCTCAATCTTTCCTCATACTCGAGATTCGAGAGGTTAGAAACTGCCTTAGTCAGTCATCTTTGGACCCTTTCCAACATCTCTTCATCCTTCTGAAAACCAGGTAACCAAATATGGGCACAATAGTCCATGTGTGGCCTAATCAAAGCCTTATACAATGGAACAAGAATCTCCCTACTTCTGCAAGTCAGTGTCCTCTGCATCATTTACACAAGCCTTTGTGTTGTCTTCTGGCAATGTGTCCCCTAAATTTTAGATACTTATCCGTTATCACCCCCAAATCTCTTATTTCCTCCACCTCCAAAAATATATTTTCACCAAGCATAAATTCTGCATCCCATCCTTGTTTTCCAAATTTTAAAACCTTACATTTTGCAAAATTGAACTCGTATCCCCATTTCAGTGCCCAATCACACAATTTATTCAAGTCTTCTTGTAGGGCCAAACATCTTCACTACTCTTCATGGTTCGTCCCAACTTTGCATCATCTGCAAACAACTGAATATCTTCCAAATCTTCACCAATAACATTAATATACAAGTTAAACAGTAATGACCATAAAACAGACCCCTGAGGCACTCCACTAGTGACTTTCCTTTTCCTGGATATCACTACCCCATACACAACTTGTTGTTACCTATCAGGTAGCCACTCTCCAATCCAATGCACTAATCTAATATCCAACCCCATCTGCTCTAGTTTGACTGTCATCTTATCATGAGGTAATTATTATTATTATTATTATTTAGGCCTCCAAGGTGTCAAAAGACTCATCGTGGGAGGTCCTTCTTAGGAAACACAAGTCTATCAAGACTCATCGTGGGAGGTCCTTCTTAGGAAACACAAGTCTATCAAGACTCATCGTGGGGGGGGTCCCTCCTAGGAAATACAAAGTCCATCATACCACTCCTTAAACTCATTGACCATTCTTGCTCTCACCACCCTATCAGACAATGCATTCCACGGTTCAACTACCCTCCATGCAAAGAAACCCTCCTCACCCTCTTGCTCACAGCTTCCTTTCGTAACTTCCAGGGATGGGGCCCCCCCCCCTTGTCATCACTCCTTCCCACTATTTAACCAAGCGAAAGAATTCCCCATTGTCAACCCTGTAATCACCTCTCAACAGTTTAAAAGTCTCAATCATATCACCTCTCCTTCTGCCCACCAAACTCTGCTGTCCACATTCCCTCAGCCGATCCTCATATCTAACATTTTACAGTCCTAAAAATGTCTTTATTATCCACCTCTGTACCCTTTCCACAGTTAATTTATCCCTTTCAGATCGTGGGGACCAAATCTGAGAACAATGGTCTAAGTGTGGTCTGATCAGTGTCTTATAGTAATCTTTCAAAACCCTTTGCGAATTCCAGGTATGTTACTGTGTATACTTCTCCTCTGTACAAGGAAGCAGTCACTTTATTGTAATACGTAAGTAGATTACTAAAACATGACTTCCCTTTAGCAAATCCATGCTATCCATCAGAGATAATACCATTGTTGCCAACCCAATTATGGATCCTAGTTCTCACAAGCTTCTCCAACAACTTAACCACAACACCTGACACACAGATAGGCCTATAGTTTGGTGCTTGAGTTCGATCACCTCCTTTATGAAGTGGCACAATCTTGGTCTCCTTCCACTCCTTAGGAACTTGACCGAGTGCAAGACTCTTATTAAAAAAAATATGTCAAGGCAGGTGTCAACTCCCTGGCACATTCCTTCAGAATATGTGGTGATATATTATCAGGTCCAACAATCTTATTAACATCTAGTTTGCTCAACTCCCCATTTATCTCTTGCTCATTTACAGTCATTTTATTTACCATCATTTATTTACAGTCAATTTACCATCTTCACTAAAAAGAACAGAGGAATTGTATGTGAGAGACTGCTTTCATTTGATTGTGATAGGACTTAGACATCCGGAGAGATTGCTGGGTATAGAAATAGTGGCATTTTTATGCTTTATACTAATGCAGGAGTATCTGGAATTAAGGAGAGGAATTGATGGCACTGATAGTATCAGCCTGGCCAAAGATTATTGGGATCACTGAGATGTAGTTGACAGAAGAGGATATAATAACAGTAATAGAAGTATCAGGGTACAGTATTTTTCAGCAGGAAAGGAAGGGAAATCGTGGTGGTGGCATACTGCTTATGAAAAGAGATGACTAAGGTCCTCTAAGAGTGGAGGCTTTAGAAGGCAGTGACACTAATGATTTTGAAAGCATATGGTGTGAGGTAGAGATAGGCAAGACATTTAGTGGTTGTTACTACAAACCAAGGAGCACAGAGGGTGGGGACAAGGAGATGTTTAGACAGTTGAGCTTGGCAAGTGCAAAAAGAATGATTGTTATGGGTGATTTTTAACTACAACAATATAAATTGGGGAGGGGAAGATGCATGTAGCAATAAGACAATGGAATCTATAGAATTATTGAGGGACAAATATCTTAAGCAACATGTTACAGATGGAACAAGGGGTTCAAGAGTTTTGGATTTGGTCATAACATCAGAAGAGTTGATGATAACTGAAATGACTTCTCTCCCACCAGTTGAAGAGAGTGACCATGGAAGATGAATAGGCATGCAGGAGTATCAAAGAGACGGGAACATATGTGGAATTATAAGGCAGGTGATTATAATAGTCTTAGACATCAACTTGGGGAAGTTTCTTGAGGGAGGAATTGGAAGGCCGGGATATCACTAATGCTTGGGAAATTGTGAAAGAATATTTGTTAGCAGCAATAGTAAGCTGTATTCCACAAGTGAAGAAGAGGACACAATTTGGTGTAAAGTGGATGACAAACAATATTAAACAGGACTTGCATGTGAAAAAGAGGCTATTGAAGAGATATAAAGAGACAGGTGAAGAGCAGATGCTTGAAGAATATAAGACACATTCCAGGAGAGTGACTAGTATGGTAAGGAAGGCAAAACTGGAATATGAGAAGAGATTGGCCCTAAGATCCAAAGAAAATTGTAGGGAATTTGTTTAGCTATGTGGCCAGTAGGAGGAGAAATGATTGTGGAAGAATGACATTGTAGGATAGAAATGGGAACAGAGTGACTGATGCAGAAGACATAGTGGATTTGTTCAGTGAACGCTTTATTGGAGTATTTGTTAACCTGGAGGAGTAAATTTTAATACTAGAGGGATAGGGAACGTTTGAGATTTAGGCAGGAGGAGAGTGTGTTCCAAATACTGAGTACTATGGATGTCAGTAAAGCTGTGGGACTGGATGGTATTTCATCACGAGTTTTGAGAGAATGTGCTAAAGAACTGACAACTCCTTTGACCTGGCTTTTCAATGAAAGTCTGGCTATGGGAAATGTGCCCAGGAAATGGAAGGAAAGTAAGATAGTGCCATTGCATAAGGGTGGTAGCAGACTGGAAGTGTCTAATTATAGGCCAGTTTGTGTGTCATCTGTAGTTAGTAAGATCTTGGAGAAATTAGTTAGGGACCGTATACGACATTGGGCATATGAGGGTAATGTTATCTGTGAGAGTCAACATGAATTTGTGAAGAGGTGCTCTTGTTTTAGTAATATGCTAACCTTTTATAATAAAGAGCAGTAGATGAGGGAAAGGCATATACTACCATTTTCTTGGTTTTGGTGAAGGTATTTGACAGAGTGCCACATGAAAGGCTGATATTTAAGTTACAGCACATGGGTTTGGATGTCAGGTTGGTCAACTGGATTCAAGATTGGCTGTTCGATAGGTATCAGAGAGTTGTGTATGGTGGGAGTTTCAAGGAGGCAGAGGGTTACAAGTGGGTTTCCACAGGGCTCAGTACTGGGACCTATATTGTTTAACCTTTATATCAATGACATTGTCAGTGAATTGCAGGAATTCAGTTGTTTACGGATGATGTGAAGATGGGTAGGGTTATTAGTAATAGTGCAGATGTGGTAGTCCTGCAAGAGGATTTGAATAAGTTAGTCATATGGGCAAATGAATGAGGGTGTCAATTTAATGCAGCAAAATGTAAGGTCTTGAGGTTTGGGACACATCAATTGGACGCTGCATACCCTATTGGAGAAGCTATACTAGAGGAAGTCTGGGAGACAAGAGATCTGGGATTGATGATGATTAATAGAAACCTGAAATTCATATTGCAAAGATGGTTAAGGTGACACACACACACGATTGCTGCATGAGCGATGCTGACCTACAGAAATAAAAGTATTATTATTTTATTCTATAAGACCCTGATCAGACCACACTTAGACTATTGTTCTCAGGCTTGGTCCCCAGGATTTGAAGGGATAAATTAACTGTGGAAAGGGTACAAAGGTAGATGACAAAGACAGTTTCAGGACTGTACAATGTTAGTTATGAGGATCAGCTGAAAGAATGTGGACTGCAGAGTTTGGTGGATAGAAGAATGAGAGGTGATATGATTGAGACTTTTAAACTGTTGAGAGGTGGTTACAGGGTTGACACTGGGGAGTTCTTTTGCTTGGTTTAACAGCTGGAAGGAGTGATGACAAGGGGCCATCCATGGAAGTTACAAAAGGAAAATGTGAGCAAGAGGGTGAGGAGTGGTTTCTTTGCATGGAGGGTGGTTGAACCGTGGAATGCATTTGCCTGATAGAGTGGGGAGAGTGAGAATGGTCAATGAGTTTAAGGAGCGGTATGGTAGATATTTTGTTTCCTAGGAGGGACCTCCCACGATGAGTCTTGATAGAATTGTGTTTCCTAGTAAGGACTTCCCTGGATGAGTCTTTTGACTCCTTGGAGGCCTAAATAATAATAATAATTATAAAATTGTACTTAAGTAGCTGAAATGTTTTACTTGTTCTATAGGTTCTCCATTCACAATGCAGTTGATATTTTCAATGTTTCTGCCTATTTTCATTGTATTTGTCTTGTTATTGCTGACCTTCATACCATATATATTACAACAGTTATGCAGTTTAGTCAGGGAATGTTGCAGACTTCTGGGATTTATATTGAAGTATAACATCATTTGCATAAAGCAAAGAGCTGAGATTAAGACCTCCAATTCTGATATCAGATTTAATCCCACTTTCCTTCATAATGTGATCCATATAGATAATGAATAACATCCTTGTCTGACACCAGATTTAACATAAAACCATCTTCCTATACTACCTTCAATTTTAACTGCTGACTTACAACTCAAATTTAGTTTGCCTCCGTAGCACAATTGGAAGAACAACGGTATATTGCACCCTTTGATTTGAAAAGGCCTAAGTTCGATTCTCGTCGTGACGGGAGGAATCTTTATATCGAGTTTTTTAATCGAAGGTGAGTTAGCCGATCTCATATAGAGGTAGCAGGGTTTTTTCTCCTGGAAACTCAGGTTTTTCATCCTGCATACAAACAAATCGGACCTTCAGAACACAGACAATTTCCAGGCAAAAAGAAATACTAGTTGTTGTGGTGGGCGGTAGATGGCGTTAATATGGATGATTGGTAGTAGAGGTTCGGTGTGGTGGTGGAGATGGAGAGTTGTACTGTAGGTGTCCTCCCGTGATGAGTCTTCACACTCCTTGGAGGTGTCACGAGTAATAATAATAATAATAAATAAAGGCTAAGTATTGCTTGATATAATGCTCCATTGACAC
Source organism: Typopeltis vanoorti (assembly GCF_054136105.1). Lineage (NCBI taxonomy): Eukaryota > Metazoa > Arthropoda > Arachnida > Uropygi > Thelyphonidae > Typopeltis > Typopeltis vanoorti. The sequence goes on along the minus strand of NC_143557.1, from coordinate 142,887,393 downwards.
TATACAACTGTAGCACTTTGAACAGCTTGTCTCTTGGCACCCTGTCATATGCCTTTTCCAGATCTACAAAACTGAAATAAAGATCTTTGTTATATTCCCACAATTTCTCAACTACTTGTTGTAACGTGAAAATGTGATCCTCTATTTTGCGTGAATCCAGCTTGTTCTTCACCAAGCTTTCCTTCCACAGTCTTTCTCAACCATTTCTGAAGTATACTTGAATAAATCTTACCAGGAACACTCAGTAGGGAAATACTTCTGTAATTCTCACATTCAGTTTTATTTCTCTTTTTATATATGGGTACTATGAGAGCTCTATTCCAATCTGGACAGGATATGAAAGCCTTGTTGGAAGAAGCATGACTGAAGAGTGGGAAAGTGAAATTCGTAAGTATGTTACATGGATATGATAAAAAGGAATTAAGGACTATGATGGTAAACAGTTCAATGCATAGGCTGTGTAGAAGGAATTGATGTGAGTTTTTTGATGTGTGGAGTGATTTTGAAGGAGGATTAGATTTGTAAAAGAGGGATAGCCTACACTTGAATGCATTTTGTATCCATAGGCTTTAAAAACTAATAATTAGTATGAGACCTAACTCCTGACCTGCTGTGTCCTAATACAGAGAGTCAGGGAAAGTAAATTATAATGGAAGGAATGGTTAGAATCTGTGTGTGTAAGTGCAACAATGTCATCTAACTATCTTAATAATGGGAACAGAAATGATTATGAGGAGAGAACGATTTCTATTTTATGTTCGTCCAATTTGTATCCATCAAGCACGTGCAAAGATATCTGCATAAATAAGACACTAGATAAGAACAGAGATCTGCAAGTTATCCAACTGTATCATACTGACTACAGACGAGGGTATACAAAAAAAACATGCAGGAAGCGTATTATGTATGACACAAATGCTATGAGTATCAGAAACAAAGGAGTAGAATTTGTTGTATTGGTTAATATGTTGGTTCTTCAGATTGTAGGCATTAGTGAGACCTGGCTATCAGAAACAGACCTACTTACTGGTATTAAGTGTAAAAGATATAGTATTTTTAGGAAGGATAGATAGAATAGGAGAGTAGTGGGTGTACTGCTAATGATATAGGATAGCTTGAATCCAGTTAGTGTTTGAGGCCTATGACTGTAATACTAGTCACATATTTTCATCTGCAGTGAGTCTGAAGCCACCTGGTGTGAGGTAGCGATTAATAAGATTAAATACATAGTGGGGTGTTGTTACAGACCTAGAGGATCGGTTGCTAGTCACAAAGGAATGCATCACCAAATAAAGATGATAGGTGGAAAAAGAGTAATCATTATTATTATTATGTGACAGCATCGAACGATTGATCCCTTCCAACTACTAACCGCACTCAAACTTGCTTAACTTTTTGCATGAGCCATTAGTAACAAAGGCTCTACCAATCCACTAACCTTTGTGGGGGGGGAGAACTATAATTATCCCAACATTGATTGGGTAGCAGTAAAATCTCACGAGAAGAATGAAACTGAATTTATTTAGCTGTTGCAAGACAACTTCCTCAATTGTAATGTGACAGAAGGAATTTGAGGTAAAAGAATGTTAAATTTCATTATAGTAGCAGAGGGGATTTCATTTCAAGATGTGACTATTATGCCACCAGTTGGTGACAGTGTCCATATGGTATTCACTTGGGAAGTAGCTAAATTTATGAATATTCCATTCAGAAAAATGTTACATGCTGAACCACAAATTAGGAGATTATGATCTACTAAGGAGTATGCTGAATTCTGTGCTATGGTATCAGTTGTTGGATGGGAAAGATATCAATAGTGCATGGGAAAGTGTTCAAAAAATACTTAAATGATGTAATATCAAAATGTGTCTGTGGAGTTTAAAGAATATATAGAGTAGGAGTGAAATGGATGTCTAATCTCACCAAGCAAGAAATTTGTAAGTAAAGGTTGATATTTTCAGGGGCCACATTACACAGATTGTGAAGACGTAACATCAGATAATGGCAATGATGCAGAAGACCCTGATATGCAGAAATAGAGAGGTTATGATGCCATTGTATAAGGCCTTGATCAGACCTCATATGAATTATTGTGCACAGATTGGGTTACCAGGTTTTCATGATGATGAGGATTTGTTGGAAAGAATCTACAGAAGATTCACAAAGGTTGACATGGAAGAGATTTTTCATAAAATGGGAGATGGGGTGGTAGAACAAGAGGCCATCGCTGGAAACTGTATAAGGAGGGTGTAAGCAGAGGAGTGAGGAGCTGGTTCTTTGCACAGAGAGTGGTTGGTGAGTGGAATGCTTTGCCTGAGTGTGTTGTGAATGTACACACAATATTATTATTATTATGTGACACCTTCAAGGAGTCCAAAGACTCATCGAGAGAGGGCATCTACTCAACAACTCTCTGTTTCCACCACTCAGTCCACAACCATAGTAAAACCACATCATTTACTTACACCAATGCCATCTACAGCCCACCACCACCACTAGTATTTTCACAGACAATCACAAACATCCATGCCCACTGCAGGATTTGAACCCACAGCCTTTTGGCTGGAGATTATTGAATCAGTTTAAAGCATGATTGGATGAACATTGTGTGCAATAATGTGTACCTCCCATGATGAGTCTCTGGCTTCATAGCGGTCAGATGTTAATAATAATAATAATAATATCAGTTATAAAAATTATAAACAGCAGGCCAGAAGAGACATAACTGTTCTATGGAAAGATAAGTCTGAGTATGAAAAGAAACTGGCTTTGCAAGCTAAAGCCCACCCTAAAGAATTCTATCGTTTTGCTGCAAGTAAAAGAAAGAATGAATATGAAAGAATAACTATACTCAATGCAGAGAAATAGAAGAGGTTCAAGAAATGAGTACCCATTTTCCTATAAGCCATCAGCTTGGTTTATTCAACATTGAGCTCACTGCTACCTCATCAATGAATGAAGAAACTCAAGTGTATGAGGAGAAGGTATTAGAGTTGTTGCACAAATGAGAATAAGAATTCAGATATAGGGAATAATTCATTCATTTGTGTTGGGTTTCCCCCCCCCTTCCTCAACGGTCTCTTAGCACTGGTTGAGCCTTCCTAATGAGAGATTTAAGTACTATACCCTATGACTGTAGCCTCTGTGTGTTCACGGGGGCCAGTTTGCCTGCTTGCGGGATGAAAATCTCCCGATAAACTGGGGAGAAAAATGCTGCTGTACATGCCCAAGACCGGCTAACTTGGCTATAGCTGAGAAAGATCCTTAAGCTCCTCCTGTCGTCGACTGGAATCGAACATAGGATACTCCTTCCTGAGGCATATGGTTGCGAAGTGTATAGCCACTAGGCTATCCACGTGGAGGTACAATGCCTATAAAAGCATCGGCATGTGTCAATTGTTATAGGAAATAATGAAATATCAGCACAAATGCTAAAAGAGTGCTCAGCTGAACTGACCGTTCCTTTCACTAGGCTATATAATTTGAGTCTTAGAACAGGAAAGATTCCACAAGAATAAAAAGAATATGGCAGTCCCATTGTACAAGTGTTTTGCAAAGACTGATGTTTCAAACTCTTGACCAGTTAATATCTCTGGAGTGGTGGTAAAGATTTTGGAACAGTTGGTCAGGGCTCGTATATTCAAAAATATGTTGGCCGAGAATCTCTACTTTGCTATGAACAGCATTGGTTTACTAAGGGAAGATCATGTTTCAGCAGCTTGCTCACATTCTATAACAGTGTTGCTGTTGAACTAGACAAGGGGATGAATACACCATGATACTTTTGGATTTTGCTAAGGATCTTGATAAGAGGATGGTTGACTCACAGATATCAAAAAGTGGTACGGGGGGGGATGTGAGTCTGCAAGATTTAAAGTAACTGGTGGTGTGCCCCAAGGATCAGTGCCTGGTCCACTGTTATTCAATCTGTACATTAATGACATTAGCAACATATAGCCATTTGCTGGTGATGCAAAGATAATCAGGAGTGCTGATGATGTGCAGTACTTGCAGAATGATTTAAATAGGCTGGAATTGTAGGCATGTGAAAATGGCTATCATTTCAATGTTAATGAATGTAAAGTCATTCACTTTTGTGATTAGGTCTTATCATGCTGTTGGAATTAGGCTTAAAGAAACTGATGAGGCTAGGGATCTTGGAGTTTTAGTAGACATGGAGTTGAAGTTCAAGGATCATATAACAAAAATTGCAAATACATCTCAAAGAATAATTTCAAAAGATTTGAGTGGGTTGGTAATGACATTGCACATGTGTAATTGTGGTTACAAGGGGATGTTGAAATGCATGTGCACATATGCAAGAAGTATCAGGATTATGGGAGAGGAGTTTCTAGCATTATTCAGCTCGACTTGGCCTCAAATTATTGGCATCAGTGAGACATGGTTAACAGAAAATTATATTGTCACAGGGATAGAATGTAAATGGTATTGTATTTTCAGGGAGGATAGAGGAAATGGGACAGAAGATGTGGTGTTACTGATGATAGCTGAAAACTTACAACCAACAAATTTAGAAGTTAAAGAGAATTTTAGGTCTGGGGGAGGTAGTTCATTTAAGGCTGTCTGGTGTGAGATAGAGGCCAATAGGACAAAATTATATTGTTGAGTTCTGCCATAGACCATGCAGTCCACAGAAAGATCTAGATGCCATGTATTGGCAGATTAGCACTATGTGTGAAGGCTGAACACTTATTATGTGAGACTAGATTGGATGGAAGAAATGGAGCATGGCAAAATTATTATTATTATTATTACCACCCCAAGACCTCATGGAGTCAAAGACACATCTGGGAGGGCCTTTTATCACACACACAGCTCATCATACCGTGTTTTAAACACATTCAAACTCTTTATAGACACCACATTCTCAGGCAAGGCATTCCAATCATTCACAACTCTGCACGAAAAAAATCTGCCTCTCACTCCTCTACTCACACCCTCTTTATACAGTTTCCAGGGATGACCTCTGGTTCTCCCCTGATCTCCCACTATTCTCTGTAAAACTTCTCCAACATTGATCCTATAACAACCCCTTACCAACTTGTAGGTCTCTATCATATCTCCCCTCTTCCTCCTGTCCACCAGACTCTGCAGATTACATCTTCTCAATCTTTCCTCATACTTGACATTCCAGAGGTCAGAAACTACCTTGGTCAGTCTGCTTTGGACCCTTTCCAACATCTCTTCATCCTTTTGAAAACCTGGTGAACAAATCTGGTCACAATAGGCCATGTGTGGCCTAATCAAAGCCTTATACAACAGAACAAGAATCTCCCTATTTCTACACGTCAGTGTCCTCCGCATCATTCCCAGAAGCCTTTGTGTTGTCTTCACAATTTTGGCGATGTGTCTACTAAATTTTAGATCCTTATCCACTATCACCCTCATATCTCTTATTTCCTTTGCCTCCAACAATATATTCTCACCAAGCATAAATTCTGCATCCCATCTTTGTTTTCCAAATTTTAAAACCTTACATTTTGCAACATTAAACTCACATCCCCATTTCCGTGCCCAGTCAATCTATTCAAGTCTTCCTCTAAGGCCACAGCATCTTCACTACACTTCATGGTTCATCCCAACTTTGCATCATCTGCAAATCTGAATATCTCCATCCAAATCTTCACCTATATCATTAATATATAAGTTAAACAGCAATGGACCTAAAACAGACCCCTGAGGCACTTTACTAGTGACTTTCCTTTTCCTGGATATCGCTCTCCCATACACAACGTGTTGATACCTATCAGATAGCCAGTCTCCAATCCAACGCACTAATCTAATATCCAACCCCATCTGCTCTAGTTTGACTGTCAACTTATCATGAGGTACTCTATCAAAAGCCTTTGTGAAATCCAAGTATATTACTGTGTATCCTTCTCCTCTGTCCAAGGAAGCAGTCACTTTATTGTAATTAGTAAGTAGATTACTAACACATGACCTCCCATTAGCAAATCCATGCTGTCCATCAAAGATAATACCATTGTTATCAACCCAACTCTGGATCCTAGTTCTCACAAGATTCTCCAACAACTTAACCACAACACCTGACACACACACAGATAGGCCTATAGTTTGATTCTTGAGTACGATCACCTCCTTTACGAAGTGGCTCAATCTTGTCCTCCTTCCACTCCTTAGGAACTTGACCGAGTGCAAGACTCATATCAAAAAAATATGTCAAGGCAGGTGTCAACTCCCTGGCACATTCTTTCAGAATACGTGGTGATATATTATCAAGTCCCACAGCCTTATTAACATCTAGTTTACTTAGCTTCCCATGCACCTCTTGGTGGAAGTGAAATTTATACAGTTTCTAAAGAACAATTACATGAAACAACATGTTATAGAAGGGACATTGGTTTCAGAGTGTTGAATCGAATAATAGCATCAGAAGATATATCTGTAAACAAGTTAGACTCTGAGCCTTCAGTTGGGGACAGTGACCATGCATTCTTGTTCTGGAAAGTTGCCAAATGTGAAATTCTCTGTCAAGAAAGATTTTATGTTGAACTCTAAAGCTGGTGATTATGAGAGTTAGCAGTCATCTTGAAGCAGTCCCATGGCTTGAGAAACTTGTCAAGGAAGAGAAGAATGTCAGGGAGATGGTGATATATTATAAAGGCTGTAGGACTTTATAATATATCACCAATGTATTCTGAAAGAATGTGCTAGGGAGTTGACATCTGCCTTGACATATTTTTTTAATACGAGTCTTGCACTTGGTCAAGTTCCTAAGGAGTGGAAGGAGGGCAAGATTGTGCCACTTCATAAAGGAGGTGATCGAATTCAAGCATCAAACTATAGGCCTATCTGTGTGTCAGGTGTTGTGGTTAAGTTGTTGGAGAAGCTTGTGAGAACTGGGATCCAGAGTTGGGTTGACAACAATGGTATTATCTTTGATGGACAGCATGGATTTGCTAAAGGAAGGTCGTGTTTTAGTAATCTACTTACTTATTACAATAAAGTGACTGCTTCCTTGGACAGAGGAAAAGGATACACAGTTATATACTCGGATTTTGCAAAGGCTTTTGATAGAGTACCTCATGATAGGTTGACAATCAAACTAGAGCAGATGGGGTTGGATATTAGATTGATACATTGGATTGGAGACTGGCTATCTGATAGTTATCAACAAGTTGTGTATGGGGAAACGATATCCAGGAGAGGGAAAGTTACTAGTGGAGTGCCTCAGGGGCCTGTTTTAGGTCCATTGCTGTTTAACTTGTGTATTAATGATAGAGGTGAAGATTTGGATGGAGATATTCAGTGGTTTGCAGATGATGCAAAGTTGGGACGAACCATGAAGTGTAGTGAAGATGTTGTGGCCTTACAGGAAGACTTGAATAGATTGAGTGATTGGGCATGGAAATGGGGATGTGAGTTCAGTGTTACAAAATGTAAGGTTTTAAAATTTGGGAAACAAAGATCGGATGCAGAATTTATGCTTGGTGAGAATATATTGTTGGAGGTAGAGGAAATAAGAGATCTGGGGGTGATAGTTGATAAGGATCTAAAATTTAGGGGACACATCGCCAAAATTGTGAAGACAACACAATGACTTCTGGAAATGATGTGGAGGACACTGACGTGTAGAAGTAGGGAGATTCTTGTTCCGTTGTATAAGACTTTCATTAGGCCACACATGGACTATTGTGCCCAGATTTGGTCACCAGGTTTTCAGAAGAATGAAGAGATGTTGGAAAGGGTCCAAAGCAGACTGACCAAGGTAGTTTCTGACCTCTGGAATGTCAAGTATGAGGAAAGATTGAGAAGATGCAACTTGCTGAGTCTGGTGGACAGGAGGAAGAGGTGAGATATGATAGAGACCTATAGGTTAGTAAGGGGTTGTTCTAGGTTCAATGCTGGAGAAGTTCTACAGAAAATAGTGGGAGATCGTGGGAGAACTAGAGGTCATTCCTGGAAACTGTATAAAGAGGGTGTGAGTAGGGGAGTGGGAGATAGATTTTTTTCGTGCAGAGTTATGAATAATTGGAATGCCTTTCCTGAGAATGTGGTGTCTGTAAAGAGTTTTAATGTGTTTAATACACGGTATGAAGAGCTGTATGTGTGACAAAAGGACTTCCCAGATGAGTCTTTCACTCCATGAGGTTTTAGGGTAGTAATAATAATAATAATTATTATTATGATTATTATTATAATATTTAATGAGAGGTATGATAGGCTTTGTATGTATAATAGTTAGTTTGGGTATCCCATGATAAGTCTTTAGCTCTATGGAGACACCCTATAATAATAATAACAATAAGTATTAATCCTATTTACAAAAGATAGACAGTAACCCTCCATGGTGTTTACCAGGTGGTTGGAATGCCTGCACTGGTTCTTTGGATAAATTGAATATTTCCTCGAAAAGCAACTACACTATCTTATATCAACAAAAGCAATAAACCTGAAAAAATCTTGCATTGCTTAGTATGGAGTGGACACGGACAACAATATCATCTAGTTCAGTACTCACCTTTTACATCAGTGCAAGTTTAGGTTTGAGCAGTTATTTAAAGAGGATGCTCTACACTACCCAAACTTAATCTGGAATGACAGCTATCCATTGACAAGATTTGAAAGAATCTCATCTAAATAAATTGCAGGCTAGCAATAGTGTTCCCCCCCCCCCTCTTTTTTTTTTTTTTTTCAATATTTATGTATCATATGGCATATACACATGGTTAAAGGGAATAAAATAAAATACATATGAATATGGATATGGATAAGATACAAATATATAAATTATAAATATAAAGTAAAGCATAGACAATCAAGTAAAATACAGGCATTAAATATATGACAAGCTTCAAACAAATATTTAGTCATATTTTTGCATTTAAATTTTTAATCCAATTGATCGCCTCTGGGGGATAGGTCAAAAATGTCCTTTAGTTCACCTGAATATGCCGTTAACTCATATTCATGAACTATATGATTGGGTCTTGGCTCCACAAGGGCAGTGGGGATTCTGTAACTTCCCCCACTTTGACAATAAGTCTCCACATACACTGTGACCTGTAGGGATCATATTAGTAGTTTTACATATATTCCTGGGCAGGTCAAATCCAGTTGGTTTTTGAAGAATATTTATGTAGCTATGGACTTAAGCTGATACTGCTTGAGTCCACAGTGCATCCCACTTATTCATCAAGCTGACATTCTGACTAAGAAAATCAGAAGACATGCCATCAGGCAGTCCTAATGGCATGTCTTCTGGATTTTAATCTATCAGATAAAGCATCTGGAATAATTATTATTTTTATTATTACTTGACATCTCCAGGGAGTTCAAAGACTCATCAAGGGAGGGCACTTGCTCTACAAATCTGTCTCCACCACTACACCAATGCCATCTACTTCCTACTACCACTACTAGTATTTTCATAGACAATCACAACTACACATGCCCAGGACGGGATTCGAACCCACAATCTTTTGGCTGGAAAGCGGATACGCTAACCACTCGGCCAACCAGGCCGGCAACTAAATTACTAAACCATGACCTCCCTTTAGCAAATCCATCAAAGATAATACCATTAATATTAATACAAAGATGCTGTCCATCAAAGGTAATACCATTGTTGTCAACCCACTTCTGGATCTTAGTTTCACCAGTTTCTCCAGCAACTTAAACACAACACCTAAGACAGATAGGCCTATAATTTGATGCTTCAGTTCTATCACCTCCCTTATGAAGCGTCACAATCTTGCCCTTCTGCCACTCCTTTGGAACTTGAACCAGTGCAAGACTCACATTAAAAAGATATGTCAACTCCCTGGCACATTCCTTCAGCACATTCTTCATTCCTTCAATAAACTAATCTGTTGGGAGGTTTTGGTTATTTCAGATTTTCAATTTAATTTTTTTCAGTATAATTCTGTCATTCAATTATGTATCTACATTTAGTTAATTTTTGTATTTCAAATCATATTAATTTTAGTTCTAGCTTTAATTGTAATCTCATTTTATTTTGTAACCATCATATGGTGGAATTCAGCACATGGCTCATCTCTCTATAAATAGGATTAACGTTCTTTGTTTTGTCTACATCTTGTGATTATGACATTTCACGTTGAAATATTTGCAATAAAAAAATTATTATTTATACAAATCAAGTGGATATTAAATCCAGCATTATTTGAAAGCCGGATGGCATTTACGAGTTGCCCTAGTGCGGACCTTATTGGAGACATGATTGTTTGCCCAAGCGTCCATATATTCGCCTTCTATTGGTCCATTTTGATAAGATTTCACTGGCCTGACAGCTGTTTTGAATTGGTTGGTTCTCCTCAGAGACCAGGCAGAAACCTTAAGAGAGCAAAAACTTTTTTTTTCAATACTAAGACACTCGAAGCGTCAGAGAGATATATTTCTCGTAAGCGAACTCTCGATTGGTGCGTAAAGTTTATAGTTTCTGCATTGAGCTTTGAAATAACCTGGATCTAATATTCACTTGATTAGTATAATTTTGCATTGCCAAAATGAAGCCTTTTGGCTCTTTATTTAGTAATTACTTTATGCACCGACCAAGAGTTCACTTATGAAAAATACACCTCTCCGATGGGATTGGATGGGATCAGTGACTGGCTGTCGGATAGGTATCAGAAAGTTGTATATGAGGGGGGGTATCCCAAAAGAGGTCACTAGTGGTATGCCGCAGGGGTCAGTTTTGAGACTGTTGTTGCTCAATATGTATGTTAATGATATTGGGATTGGTTTAACTAGTGATATGCAGCTGTTTCTGAATGATGCAAAACTAGGGAGAGCAGTCAAGAGGATGTTATTGCCTTACAAGAGGACTTGAATAGATTACATGGATGGGCAGGTAAGTGGAACTATCAGTTCAATGTTGCAAAGTGTAAGGTTTTGAGATTTGGTAAACAACGATGGAATGCAAAGTATGCACTTGGTGGGGACAGTTAATGGAATTACAGTAGATGAGAGATCCAGGATAGATAGGTGGACAAGAACCTGAAATTTAAATTCAGGGGTCACATTGCACAAGTTGTGAAGACATCACATTGGAAAATGACAATGATACTGAGAACCCTTTCCACATTCCAAAGACCACTGACCAACTTTGTGAATTTTCTCTGGACCCTTCCCAACATATCCTCATCGCCATGAAAATCAGGCTACCAAATCTGTGCCCAATAATCCCTATGAGGCCTAATCAAGGTCTTATACAATGGTATAGTCTGCACAGATTTGGTCGCCTGGTTTTTATGGTGATGAGGATATTTTCGAAAGGGTCCAGAGAAGGTAGTCAGTTATTTGGAATGTGGAGTATGAGGATAGGATTGAGACGTATAAGCTAGTTAGAGGTTGTTATCATGTCAATGGAGATTTTTCATAGAATGGGGGGGGATAGGACAAGTGGTCACTGGAAACTGTATAAGGAAGGTGTGAGCAGAGTAATGAGGAGTAGGTTCTTTCATGCAGAGTGGTTGGTGAGTGGAACGCATTTCTCGAATGTGTTGTGGGTGTATAGACACATTGAATCAGTTTAAGGCACAGTTGGACATATTATTATTATTTAGGCCTCCAAGGAGTCAAAAGACTCTTCGCCGGAGGTCCTTTCTAGGAAACACGTCTACCCAGACTCATCGTGGGAGTTCCCTCCTAGGAAACACAAAGTCTATCATACCACTCCTTAAACTCATTGACTGTTCTCACTCTCACCACTCTATCAGGCAATGCATTCCACGGTTCAATCACCCTCCACACAAAGAAACCATTCCTCACCCTCTTGCTCACAGGTTCCTTTTATAACTTCCAGGGATGGCCCTTGTCATCACTCCCTTCCACTGTTCAACCAAGCAAAAGAACTCCCCAATGTCAACTCTGTAACCACCTCTCAACAATTTAAAAGTCTCAATCATATCACCTCTCCTTCTTCTATCCACCAAACTCTGCAGTCCACATTCCCTCAGCTGATACTCTTAACTAACTTTGTACAGTCATGAAGCTGTCTTTGTTATCCACTTTGTACCCTTTCCACAGTTAATTTATCCCATTCAAATCCTGGCGACCAAATCTGAGAACAATAGTCGAAGTGTGGTCTGATCATGGTCTTATGGAATGATAACTGTTTTATCTCTGGAGGTTGGCGGCATCCTTCTCAGTATTGCAGCAATCCTCTGTTACCTTCACTACCTTTGCAATATGTCCCCTAAATTTCAGGTTTCTATCGATCATCAACTTAAGATCTCTTATCTCCCCTACTTCCTCCACTATAGCTCCTCCGATAGAGTATGCAGCATCCCATCTATCTGTCCCAAACCTGAAGACCTTATATTTTGCTGCATTAATCCAACATCCCCATTCATTTGCCCATCTGTACAGCTTATTCAAATCCTCCTGCAGGACTACCACATATGCACTATTACTTCTAACCCATTTCTCATCATCTGCAAACAACTGAACACCCCCCCTGAAATCCACTGACAATGTCATTGATATAAAGCTTAAACAATATAGGTCCCAGTACTGAGACCTGTGGGACCCCACTTGTAACAGACTGAATCCTTGAAACTGCCTCACCATACACAACTCTCTGATACCTATCAGACAGCCAATCCTGAATCCAGTTGACCAACCTGACATCCAAACCCATCTCTGCAACTTAAATACCAGCTAATGGAACCCTGTCAAATGCCTTCACTAAATCCAAGAAAATGGCAGTATATGCCTTTCCCCTTATCTACTGCTCTTGTCACTTTATTAAGAAAGGCTAGCATATTACTAAAACAAGAGTGCCTCTTCACAAATCTTTGTTGACTCTCACAGATAACATTACCCCCATCTGCCCAATGTTGTATACGGTCACTAACTAATTTCTCCAAGATCTTAACAACTACTGATGACACACAAAATGGCTTATAATTAGACACTTCCAGTCTGACCGCCCTTATGCAATGCACTATCTTACCTTAATTCCTTCCTCCCTTCCCGTAGCCAGATTTTCATTGAAAAGCCAGGTCAAAGGCACTGTCAGTTCTTTAGCACATTCTCTCAAAACTCGTGGTGAAATACCATCCAGTCCCACTGCTTTACTGACATCCAGAGTACTCAGTATTTGAAACACACTCTCCTCCTGCACCTCTAAACCTCGAACCTACTTTATCTCTCCAGTATTAAAATTTACTCCTCCAGAATGAAATATACCAATAAAGTATTAATTGAACAATTCCACTATGTCCTCTACATCAGTCACTCTATTCCCATTTTTGTCCCACAATGTCATTCTTTCACAATCACTTCTCCTCCTACTGGCTACATAGCTAAAAAATTCCCTGGGATTTCTTTGGATCTTAGGGCCAATCTCTTCTCATATTTATTCTGGTTTCACCTTCCTTACCATACTAGTCACTCTCCTGGCCTTTGTCTTATAGTCTTCATGCATTCTGCCCTTCACCTGTCTCCTTATATCTCTTCCATAGTCTCTTTTTCACATGCAGTTCCTGTGTAATATTGTTTGTCATCCACTTTACACCTTCTTCACTTGTTGAATACAGCTTACTATTGCTGCCAACAAATATTCCTTCACAATTTCCCAAGCACTAATGATATCCCGGCCTTCCAGTTCCTCCCTTCATAAAACTTCTCCAAGTTGATGTCTAAGACTATTATAATCACCTGCCTTATAATTCCACATATGTTCCCGTCTCTTTGATACTCCTGCATGTCTGTTCATCTTCCTAGTCAAAACCACATGGTCACTCTCTCCAAATGGTGGAAGAGATGTGATCTCAGTTATTATCAACTCTTCTGATGCTATGACCAAATCCAAAATTCTTGGACCTCTTGTTCCCTCTATTATATGTTGCCTAAGACATTTGTCCCTGAAGAATTCTAGAAATTCCATTCCCTTATTGCTACATGCATCTTTCTCTCTCCAATTTATACTGCTGTAGTTAAAATCTCCCATAACAATCATTCTTCTTACACTTGCCAAGCTCAACTATCTAAGCATCTCCTGGTCCCCACCCTCTGTACTCCTTGCTTTGCAGAAACACTCCACTAAATATCCCTTCTTCCCTATCTCTACCTCACACCATATGCTTTCAAAATCATTAGTGTCATTGCCTTCCAAAGCCTCCACTCTTAGAGGACATAAGTCGTCACTTATCATAAGCAGTACTCCACCCCCATGCTTTCCCTTCCTATCCTACCGAAAAATGCTTTACCCTGCTACTTCTATTCCTGTTATTATAACCTCTTCTGTCAACTGTGGCTCAGTGATCCCAATAATCTTTGGCCAGGCTAATGCTATCAGCATCACCAATTCCTCTCTTTTATTCCAGATACTCCTGGCATTAGTATAAAGCATAAAAATGCCACTATTTCCATATCCAGCATTATCCACTCCAGACTCCACTAGGCTCAGCATTACCTGATGTTGTCCCCCTTCTCCCAAGTTCCCTTTCCCACAGGAGGCCACTCCTGCTACCATCCACCTTGGTCATTCTAGTTTCCCTGCATTGACCCACTCACTCATTCAGGACAGCAATCTCTCCAGATGCCTACGTCCTTCCTCATTCAAATGCAAGCGGTCTCTTCCATACAATTCCTCTCTGTTCTCAAATGCCCTCTATGCATCCACATATTCCAATTCTCTGTTCTGACACATTCTAGCTATTATGTTATTCAGTATTACTGCTCTTCTGCTCAGGTCGTCACTATCATACCTAGACATCACGCACTATCTTTCCTCTCTGTGTGTTCTTTTGTACTACCGCAAGCAAGAATCCTCCCTTTCATCCCTTGTAATTGCTATAGCCTCACTTTCTATCGTTCCTCCAAGTAAACACTCCTCACGCATCCTACCTTGCACACCACTGATCATTGAGTCCCCATACATTACACCACTTACCACCATGTTTCCTCAATTTCACCCATTCATCCCTCACTCTCTCCTCTAACACTTCCTCTCTGTGTTCTCCTACTTACCTGCCTTCCTGACATCACTCTATCCCTGGTTCCAGTGCTCCATGGCATTCTTCTCATTCCTTCTCTCCTACTGTTTCCATTCTGTTATTTTCTATCATTCCCATAATTCTTTCTCATTCCCTCTCTTCCACTGTTCCTATTCTCTCCTCTTCTTTCATTCCCATATCTCTCTCATTCCCTCTCTTCCACTTATCCTATTCTCTCCTATTCTATCATTCCCATTATTCTCTCTCATTCCCTCTCTTCTACTGTTTCTGTACTCTCCTCTTCTATCATTCCCTCTCTCCCACTTTTTCTGTACTCTACTCTTGTATCATTCCCCCTCTCCTACTGCTTCTATTCTCTCCTCTTCCATTATTCCCAAAACTTTCTCTCACTCCTACTCTAATTTGCCTTGCATGCTTCTCTTCCATTCTCCCAATCTCATCTTTCATATTTCTCATCTCATTCACAAAACATTCCACCTCCTCTTTCAGCTCTATCCCTCTCTGCAAGTTAGTCACTCTTGCTTGCCATTCATTTACCCAATCTAAACCATCTTCATAAACTTCACAGTCATTCAAGCCTTCCATACTCCTGACTCTTATTTTCTCATTCATACTTTGCTCGTCATTCTCTCCTATCACACTATTCATCTTCCAACATTCATTTCCCATCTCTGAAGCAGCTAGGTCGGTTATCGAAATATCTAATTCATTGATTTCCTCTTGCTGTCTGCATTTTGCACATATACTCACTCCCCGTTTTCTCACCTGCCACATATCCAATTCATGGGAAGCATACATGCTGCAAACACTGCATGCCACAAAGTCCTTTATTATGTTACATATAATAGAGTTCTTAAATCCTGAGGACTTGGCGACATGCCATTTTTGATTGCAGCTGCATCCGCCATCATTCCTTACTGCCATGTAACTACTAAACTAATCGCTACAAGTATATATCAACACTGTATCACAGATGTATATATAAATAAACCCTAAATATAAACATATGTATATAAATATATTCAAGTATACCAGATAGCGAAAACTTATTTTCTCTTTCCCCTCAAATGCTGCCGACTGTGACCTCGCCTTCTCGGTAACCCAGAGTGCAATAGTGTTTACCACCCGCAATATGTCTCTGACTGTATGGAGATCAAATGTTAATAATAATAATAATTTATAATAATTACACTTTCCCTCAAGTGACTGTTCTCACAAAGGCTACCATACATCCCAATAATGCTATTTTCCTGCACCAGCGCTCTCACTAGTTCAGAGAACATATTCTCCAGATGTCTAAGTCTTTCCTCGTTCAAATGCAGGCTTTCTCTCTACAGAAAAGAGTACAGAAAAGAACATACAGTTCTTTTTTGTATTCAAATGCACTCCAGGCATCTAAATCTATATCTCTCTTTCAAAACATTTTGGTTTCATATCATTCGTTATTATTATTATTCAGGCCTCCATGGAGTCAAAAGACTCATCGTGGGAGGTCCTTCCTAAGAAACACAACGCCTATCAAGACTCATCAAGGGGAATTCCCCCCTTAGAAACACAAAGTCTATCATACCACTCCTGAAACTCATTGACCGTTCTCGCTCTCACCACTCCATCAGGCAATGCATTCCATGGTTCAACCACCCTCCATGCAAAGAAACCACTCATCACCCTCATGCTCACAGATTCTTTTCGTAACTTCCCGGGATGGCCTCTTGTCAGCACTTCTTCCCGCTGTTCAACCAAGCGAAAGAACTCCCCAGTGTCGACCCTGTAACTACCTCTCAACAGTTTAAAAGTCTCAATCATATCATCTCTCCTTCTTCTATCCACCAAACTTTGCAGTCTACATTCCCTAAACCGATCCTCATAACTATCATTGTACAGTCCTGAAACCATCTTTGTTATCTGCCTTTGTACCCTTTCCACAGTTAATTTATACCTTTCAAATCCTGGGGACCAAATCTGAGAACCATAGTCCAAGTGTGGTCTGATCAGGGTCTTATACAACGGAATGATAACTGTTTTATCTCTGCAGGTCAGTGTCCTCCTCATGATTGCAGCAATCCTCTGTGTTACCTTCACCACCTTTGCAATATGTCCCCTAAATTTCAGGTTTCTATCAATCATCAATGCCAGATCTCTTGCTTCCCCTACTTCCTCCAGTATAACTCCTCCCATAGAGTATGCAGTGTCCCATCGATGGTTCCCAAACCTCAAGACCTTACATTTTGCTGCATTAAACCGAGACCCCCATTCATTTGCCCATCTATCTAGCTTATTTAAATTCTCATTGCTTGGCTACCACATCACATCTGCACTATTACTAATAATCCTTCCCAGCTTCGCATCATCTTCAAACAACTGAATATCACCTTGCAATCCACTGACAATGTCATTGATATAAAGGTTAAACAATATAGGTCCCAGTACTGAGCCCTGTGGGACGCCACTTGTAACCCTCTGCCTCCTTGAAACTGCCCCACCATACACAACTCTCTGATACCTATCGGACAGCCAATTCTGAATCCAGTTGACCAATCTAACATCCAGACCCATGTGCTGCAACTTAAATATCAGCTTATCATGTGGCACTCTGTCAAATGCCTTCGCTAAGTCTAAGAAAATTGCAGTATATGCCTTTCCCTCATCTAATGTTCATGTAACTTTATTATAAAAGGCTAGCATATTGCTAAAACAAGAGCGCCCTTTCACAAATTCATGTTGACTCTCACAGATAACATTACCCTCATCTGCCCAATGCTGTATACAGTCCCTCACTACTTTCTCCAAGATCTTAACAACAACTGATGACACACAGACTGGCCTATAATTAGACACTTCCAGTCTGTTACCACCTTTATGCAATGGCACTATCTTACCTTCCTTCCATTCCCTGGGCACCTTTGCCAAAGCCAGACTTTCATTGAAAAGCCAGGTCAAAGGCACTGTCAGTTCTCTAGAACATTCTCTCAAAACTCGTGGCGAAATACCATCCAGTCTCACAGCTTTACTGACATCCATAGTACTCAGTATTTGAAACACACTCTCCTCCTGTACCTCTAAACCTTGAACCTGCCCTATCCCTCTAGCATTAAAACTGACTCCTCCAGGATGAAATATTTCAATAAAGTGTTCATTGAACAATTCTACTATGTCCTCTGCATCAGCCACTCTATTCCCATTTTTATCCCACAATATCATTCTTCCACAGTCATTTCTCCTTCTACAGGCCACATATCTAATAAATTCCTAAGGATTTTCTTTGGATCTTAGGGCTAATCTCTCATATTCTAGTTTCGTCTACCTTACGATACTAGTCACTCTTCATGCATCTTCTCTTTTCCTGTCTCCTTATATCTCTTCCACAGCCTCTTTTTCGCATGCAATTCCGGTTTAATATTGTTTGTCATCCACTTTACTCCAAAATGTGTCCTCTTGTTCTGTTGTGGTATACAACTTACCATTGCTGCTTACAAATATTCTTTCATAATTTCCCACGCACTAATGATATCCCAGCCTTCCAATTCCTCCCACCATGAAACTTCCCCGAGTTGATGTCTGAGACTATTATAATCACGTTCCTTATAATTCCACATACGTTTCCGTCTCTTTGATACTCCTGCATGTCCCTTCATTTTCAAAGTCAAAACTATATGGCCACTCTCTCCAACTGGTGGGAGAGATGTCATCTCAGTTGTTATCAACTCTTCTGATACTATGACCAAATCCAGAACTCTTGAACCTCTTGTTCTCTCTATTACATGTTGCCTAAGACATTTATCCCTCAAGAATTCTAGAAATTCCATTCACTTATCGCTACATGCATCTTCCTCTCCCCAGTTTATACTGCTGTAGTTAAAATCTCACATAACAATCATTCTTCTT
The DNA here is from genome assembly GCF_054136105.1 of Typopeltis vanoorti. Lineage (NCBI taxonomy): Eukaryota > Metazoa > Arthropoda > Arachnida > Uropygi > Thelyphonidae > Typopeltis > Typopeltis vanoorti. The sequence goes on along the minus strand of NC_143557.1, from coordinate 142,868,539 downwards.
GCATTTGCCAAACTCAACCGTCTAAACATTTCCTGGTCCCCACCCTCTGTTCTTCTGGGTCTGTAGCAACACCCCACACTAAATATCCTGTCTTATCCACCTCTACCTTACACCATATGCTTTCAAAATCATTGGTGTCACTGCCTTCCAAAGCCCCACTCTTAGAGGACATAGGTCGTCACTTATCATAAACAGTACTCTCCATCACCAAGCTTTCCCTTCCTATCCTGCCGAAAAATTCTGTACCTATCAACTTCTATTCCTGTTATTATATCCTCTTCTATCAACCACATCTCAGTGATCCCAATAATTTTTGGCAAGTCTCATGCTATCTGTGCCACCAATTCCTCTCCCTAATGCCAGGAGTATCCGGAATAAAGGAGAGGAATTGGTGGCACAGATAGCATGAGACTAGCCAAAAATTATTGGGATCACTGAGATGTGGTTGACAGAAAAGGATAAAATAACAGGAATAGAAGTTGCTGGGTACAGAATTTTTCGGCAGGATAGGAAGGGAAAGCGTGGTGGTGGAGTACTGCTTATGATAAGTGACGACCTATGTCCTCTAAGAGTGGAGCTTTGGAAGGCAGTGACACCAATGATTTTGAAAGCGTATGGTGTAAGGTAGAGGTGGATAAGACAGGATATTTAGTGGGGTGTTGCTACAGACCCAGCAGTACAGAGGGTGGGGACCAGGAAATGTTTAGACGGTTGAGTTTGGCAAATGCAAGAAGAATGATTGTTATGTGAGATTTTAACTACAGCAGTATAAACTGGGGAGAGGAAGATGCATGTAGCAATAAGTGAATGGAATTTCTAGAATTCTTGAAATTCTAGAAAATTCTTGGAAGAAGGGGGATGACATCAGCTAACGCTGAGCCCAGTGGAGTCTCAAGGGATAATGCTGGGCATATAAATGCCGTTGTTTCTATGCCCAGCATTATCCCCTCGAGACTCCACTGGGCTCAGTGTTAGCTGATGTCATCCCCCTTCTTCCAAGTACCCATTCCCACAAGAGGCCACCCCTGCTACCTCCAGATGCCTCCCTGGGACACACTGACTTTGTCAGAACAGCAATCTCTCCAGATGCCTACGTCCTTCCTAATTCAAATGTAAACGGTCTCTCGCATACAATTCCTCTCTGTCCTCAAATGCACTCCAAGCATCCACATATTCCAGTCCTTTCTTGTCACACATTCTAGCTATTATGTCATTCAATATTACTGCTCTTCTGCTCCGTTCGTCATTACCATACCTAGGCAACACACACACAATCTTTCCTCTCTGTGTCTTCTTTTGTACCACCTCATGGAAGAATCTCATATCTCTTGCTGCTCTATTTATACCGCCACTCAAGTCGTTTGTTCACCCCATCACAATCATCTCATCCACCCTTTCACCTCTCTTAACTGCCAAAGCCACCCTTTCTATCGTTCCTCTGGCAAACACTCCTCACACATCCTATCTTGAACACCACAGATCAATGAGTCCTCATACATTATACCTCTTGCCATTCCCACTCTTCTATTGTTTCCATTTTCTCCTCTTCTTTCATTCCCATACCTCTCTCTCCTACTGTTTCCATTTTCTCCTCTTCTAACATGCCCATACCTCTCTCTCATTCTGTCTCTCCTACTGTTTCCATTCTTTCCTATTCTAGCATTCCCATATCTCTCTCTCATTTCCTCTCTCCTACTGTTTCCATTTTCACCTCTTCTAGCACTCCCATACCTCTCTCTCTCGTTCCATTCTCTCCTCTTCTAGCACTCCACTGCCTCTCTCTCATTCCATCTCTCCTACTGTTTCCATTCTCTCCTCCTCTAGCACTCCCCTGCCTCTCTCTCATTCCATCTCTCCTACTGATTCCATTCTCTCCTCTTCTGGCATTCCCATACTTCTCTCTCTCTTGTTTCCATTCTCTCCATTTCCATATCCAATTCCATTCTCCCCTCTTTTATCATTCACAAATATCTCTACTCTCCTATCATTCTCAAAACTCTCTCTCTCTCTCTCTCTCCCCTACTCCGATTTGCCTTGCATTTATCTCTTCCATTCTTCTAATCTCATCTTTCATACTTATCATACTTCTCCCAAGACATTCCACCTCCTCTTTCAGCTCCTCTATCTCCCTCTGCAGGTTAGTTACTCTAAATCGAAATTCACTCTCCCAAACAAAACCATCTAAACTTTCACATTCACTCACGCCTTCTACACTATTATTTTCTCATTCATGTTTTTTTCTTCATTCTCTCCTATCACACTACTCGTCTTCCTGTATTCATTTCCCGTTCCTGGAGCAAGAAGGTTGGTTATTGAGATATCTGCTGCATTTATTTCCTCCCACTGCCTGCACTTTAAACATACATGCACCCTATCCTCTCTCACAACCAGATATCGAATCCCGAGACGCATACATGGCGCAAATACTTCATGCCACAAACTCCTTTATTATATTTATTGTAATAGAGTGCCTAAATGGGGGAGGACTTGGCAACACGCATTTTCAACTGCTGCTGAATCCTCCATCATTCGTTACTGCCGTTATTGATGCTCTCCTCCTCAGTTCTGCATTATCATACCTGGGTAACACACTCACTATCTTCTCTCTCTCTCCCTTAGTCTTTCACTGTAGAACTTCAAACATGAACATCAGATCTCTCGCCACCTGATTCACACTTCTTCTCAAGCCATTCATACCCATCATCACAATCATCTCATCCTCCCTTAATTACCATAATCACACTGTCTGTTGTTTCTCTAGGCAATCGCTATTGTGGCATTTTATTTTGCACTCCACAGATCATCTAATCTCCATACATCGCATCTCATGCTACTCTGTTCTTTTCTTGCTGTTCCACTTAAGTGTCTTCCTGTCGTCTCTCTAGTGCTGGCTCCTGCTCTTTTTCACCTTTTTCTCTTTTCCTGGTTCTTCTGTTCTTTCCCTTCTATAATTCCCATTTTTCTCTCTCTTTCTCTCTCCCTCCCTACTCTTATTTAATTCACACCTGTTCTTTCCAGTCTTTCTTCATCTCTTTCATGCTTCTTAACTCATTCCTCATACATTCTACTTCTCTCAGTGCATCTCTCTCTCCGAGCAACATACTCTTGCTCATTATGCCAGCCTGGCTGGCATAATGAGCAGTTAGTGTATCCGCTCTCCAGCCAAAAAGTTGCGGGTTCAAATCCTGCTGTGGGCATGGATGTTGGTAATTTTCTATGAAAATACTAGTGGTTATGGTCGGCAGTAGATGGCATTGGTGTAGATGACAAAAGTAGCTGGTGGTAGAGATGGAGAATTGTGGAGTAGGTGCCCTCCCTCGATGAATCTTTGGACTCCCTGGAGGTGTCGTAATAATAATAATAATTATTATTATTATTCGCCCTCCCAGTCAACCCCAACAACACCATCTTCCAAACCTCCTACACTCCCTAATTTTATATCCTTATTCACACAGCGAAGCCTCTGTAGCTCAGTCAGTATAGATGAAGCCCTTTGGTCAGAAAGACCTAGGTTCAATTCCCGTCAGTGATGTGAGGAACCTTTATCTGTTTTTTCTCTTTCAACTAAAGGTGAGTTAACCAGTCTCATCTGGAGTTGGAGGGTTTTTCATCCCTGAAAACAGGCAAACTGGTCCTGTGAACACACGGCTATAGTCATGAAGTATACTACGGCAAGGAAGGCAACGGGAAACCACCTTGCTCATCATCATCTCCCTAGTATGGTAGCATATAGCTACCCCCACCAACTGTATGGCTGAGGGAATAGAATAGAATAGAATTCACATGGCATTCATCTTCCTCACTCTCAATTATGCTACTCATCTCTCTCTCTCTCTCTCTCAGTCTTTTCATTCACTCCTTTCTGACATAATGCTGCCACCGTCTGTTATGCTTTGATATTCTTTTCATTTTTTACACTTTAAGCAGACATTCATTCCCGGTCTCTTATCTGTCACATTTCTAACTGCCAGGAAGTGAACATGCTGCTAACACTACATATTCCTTAGTATGCTGTGTAAAGTGTAGTCCTTAAATGGTGGTGTGCTGGGTGATAGTGTATCAGCAAACTGAATTGTGGCAGCCACTTATTCAAATACTGCACAACGAACCCTGACAAAATGTACTAAAATATTTCATTAAAGTTCAAATTTGACAAGTATTAACTGTCCACAAACTATATGTTCTATCTGGATTAGACTCCCTATAAATTTAAAGCAAAAACTCTAATAAATTATAATTAAAACTTTTTTTTTCACTGCCACTTTGTAATATATCTTACTGTTATGTCATCATCTGGTGGATAAATCTTTTTTTTTTTTTCAGTTAAATTCTCTCTTTTGTTGAAAGTGGAATGGAATGGCTAATAAACTTTGACCTGAGAATTCAGTATGAGGATTGATATTGTTTAATTGCTGTTCTGCTTATTCCACTCATGGAAGTGAATAGTAATATTATTATTATAATTGATACACAGTCAAAACAAGATATCATATAAATAAAAATATGACTGGTGATTCAGAACAATTCAGATTCTACCCAAAAATCTAAGAATAGTGCATCAGGTAGCGTCGTAAAATATGGACTGTTCCAAGTAATGCTGTTTTTTGTAGGTCATATGGGGTCACTTCATTGATTTTTAATTGCTGTAAATAGTTGGACAGCTTCTTTGAAGTTGCACCAAGTGCACCAATAACTATTGGGATGATTTTGGTGTCTTTAAGCCACAGTCGGCCAACTTCGATTGCCAGATCTCGATATTTAGTCATTTTTTCCAGTTCTTTATTGTTAATGTTGTTATCACTGGGTACTGCAATATCGAAAATCCAAACCTGTCGATGTTCGATAATTGTGATGTCAGGTCTATTGTGTTCCAAATGCGGATCAGTTTGTATTCTAAAGTCCCAGAGAATTTTTGCTGTTTCGTTTTTCAGTACAGTCTCTATTTTATGCTGCCACCAGTTAGAAGTAGGAAAGCCATATTTTTTGCATACATGCCAATGAACTATTTTGGCCACTTGATCAATGCGGTATTTATAGTCAGTTTGAGTTGTTTTGCTGCAGGCACTGATTAGATGTTCTACAGTCTCATCTTTCTGATCGCATAATCTGCATTTGCTGTTATTGTTGACGTTGAAAATTTTTGCTTTGATTGCATTAGTTTGACTGTTCTTGAGCTTCTAGAATAAATCCTTCTGTTTCTTTTTTAATGTATCCGTGTTGAAGCCATTGCCATGTCTTGTTCACGTCAATTTTGTCCTCAGTATCTCAAAGAAATTGGTCATGCAAGGGTTTATTTTTCCAGCGCACATATCGGATATTTTGTTGTTCCTTTTTGTAATTGGATTTGTTTCCTGTTGCTTTTAGAAGGCCCTCTTGTGTAATTGCTTGAAGGATTGGTTCAGGGCTATTGTTGATGTAATTTCTTAAATAATTTCTTAAACCAATTTCTTCTTCTTCCACAGTCTGTCTCACTTGCAGCAGACCCCATCCACCTATTCTCCTCGGTAGGTACAACCAGTCAACATATCTCTTTGTGGAAAGTTTATTTTTCACTTGGTTTGACTATAATAAACTTAGTTTAATCCTTTATCCAAACAAAGTTTGCACCTAAAAGTATCTTCAGGACTGGGGTAAGGTGGTACAACACCATGCAACTCATTGCAAAGGTGGAGCAAGCTAACATCACTCCTATCTCAGTATCTCCCATAATGCAAAACACATCTCCTTGTGGATATGTATAATGTTATGCATTAAGAGAAGGGCCACTACCCAGACTAGTTTCGACCTTCATTGAGGTCTCTTCAGTGGGAGCCAGGTCGAATTGGAGATACCAGGCAGAAGCATTAGCAAGATCATATCTACCTATAGGAGTTGCCAAACGGTGTGCCACATTTTTATTAAATTACTCTGGATTTAAAGAAAGATGTTGAAAGTTTATTTTTCACTTGGTTAGACTATAATAAATTTAGTTTAATCCTTTATCCAAATGTGAACAAACAAAGTTTGCGCCTGAAAGTATCTTTAGTATCCTCCACCTTTGCAACGAGTTTCCCAGTGTTGTACCACCCTACCCCAGTCCTGAAGATTTCAGGTGCAGACTTTGTTTGCTCACACTTGGATACAGGATTAAACTAAATTTATTATATATCACTTCGTGGATGTAATGCATGATGCATAGTCATTAGTTTTCTAGTTTTGCGGTCTAGTTTGTCCAATTTATTATGCCAGCTGTGTATTGGATCACTGGTATAGCCAAAGAATTCATTGCTCTAATTGTGTTTAATCCATTTAGTTTTGTTTTCAGAATATTTCTAACTTTTAATGTATTCTGATGCTGCCTGTTGTTTAATTTTCGAGTGGAGAATATCATTCTTTGCTTCTAATATTCCTAGGTATTTATAGTGTTCGTCAGCTGAAATTGCTTTTATATATTTCTCTTGATCAAAATTAAAATTGCGCATTTATCTAAAACAAATTCCATTTTGATGTCCTGACTGAAAATATGAACTGTGTTCAATAAAGAATCTATTTGCTAGGCCAATTTTCGATATAGCGTCAAGTCATCCATATACAACAGATGGGAAATTTTAATATTACATTTAGGAATTTCATATCCAAGTTTTGTTTTCTTCACAACCATAGACAAAGCTATCAAAGAAATGTTGAAGAGCAATGGTGACAAGGAATCACCTTGGAAAATTCCACATTTAATACTGATATCTCCAAATCGTTCATTATTCATTATTAATGTTGTTTTCCATGATTTCATAGCAGTAGCCAGAAACGAACATATGTTTTTGCTAATTCCAAATATTTTTAGTGATTTTGGGATCCAGGAGTGTGGGAGGGAATCGAATGCTTTGTTGTAGTCTATCCATGCCATGTTTAAATTAGTTTTTCGTATTTTTGAGTTTCTGAGAAACATTTTATTAATAAGGATCTAGTCTTTTGTTCCTCTAGATTTTTGCAAATTGCCTTTTTGTTCAATCGGATAAATCTGATTATCTGATAAGTAGTGGTATATGGAATTTGCTATGATTGCAGTGAACAGCTTAAGCATAGTTAGTAGGCATGTTATTGGACGATAATTACTTGGGTCTGCACCCTTATCCTTATCTTTCATGAAGAGAAAAGTGTGCTCAGATATCGTCCAGTCTTCCACGGAGCCTGACTGTAACAAATAATTAAATTGTTCTGCTATTCGATCATGTAGACTGGTTAGATGTTTTAACCAAAATCCATGTAGTTCGTCTTTGCCAGGTGCACTCCAGTTTTTTTAATTTTCTAGCGTGAGCACTGACCATTTCTTTAGTGATCATGACATTTTGCATTTGTTTTTGTTTCATTTCTGATTCTATTTCCTTAATCCATGAAGCATCTTTATTGTGTTCAATAGGATTATCCCAGATTGACTTCCAAAATTTGAGTGTTTCTTCTTTTCCAGGTGAATGATGGTTTGCATTTGTATTTCTCTGGAGAGACTGAAAGAACCGACGTTGGTTCTGTCGAAATTGCATATTTTGTACATATTGGTTTATTCTTGCTTCATATCTTTTAATTTTCTTTGCAGTCGCTATAATTCTTTGCTTTAGCTCTTCGGTAACTTCAGCAGTTGTTTTGTTGGCCAAATTATATGTGTTAATCAGTTTGTTTTTGATGTTATTATTTTTCAACTTTATCTTTAAGTTGCTTAGATCAGCTCGAAGCCTGTTGACCTTCGTTCTAACCATATTTTCCATGATGCAGATTGTTTCATGCTCAGCTTTTGCTCTTTTGATTTGCAACCAAGCATCACTGAAATGATATAGGCTGTGCTGTATAGGAGCTGATTTGTTTCCTTTATACTGTTGGTTGTGATGGTTTCAATTACAGCATTTGTGTCTAAGAGGAGCTGTTTTAGCTTAGATTGTAAAGCTTTTAATGGTGGTAGTCTTATACGGTCATTTATGGAGTTCATATGTTCCAATATCCTTGACTTCATTTTACACTGCCCTTCTGTCAAAACATTCTGAGGTATGTCGTCAGCTTGATGTTTACTGAGTTGAATTTCAAAGTTTGATGTAGCTACCTCCTGATGATTTTCTGTTACTGGAATTGTTGGTTTATTACGTAACTCTTGCAGCTCAAGTTAAATATTTTGTTATGGAAAATGAAATTCTTTTGGTCCATAAGTCTTTGTTCTGTTACTGCAGATTCTGGCAATTTTTGTTTCCAAATTGAATGTATACGCTTTCTGAAACCTTGTTTTTCTGGTGTTGATCTGTAAAAACATTTCATAATTTCTCTGATTTCTTCTACAGTCCATTTTTTATGTTTGGTTTCTTCCAGTTGCTTTTCATCTTCCTGCCCTGATTGCCCAGCAAGGAGAGCTGGGTCCTGTAGCCCACTTGTTGCCTGATGCCCAGGATCCCCAACATCTGATGCAGTCCTTGATGACCCAGGCGTCGACTGATCTGGTTAGGATCTCTTCTTCCTTTTCACCATTAAGATGGGGGATGGAACACTGTTAGTCTGGCTTCTCAGTTGAGACCTGTCTGACAAGGCTGACCCTGCTGCCAGCTATGCAACCGCCAGAATAGTTCTCATCATCACTGAAGCACGTAAGCCCCACCGCCACGACAAGGCCGTGTTCCTTCGGGGGACTATTATTATTGTTATTGTTGTTATTATTATTACATGTCACCTCCAAGGAGTCCAAGGACTCATCGAGTTAGAGCACTCTACTCTATAATTCTCTGTCACCACCATTTAATCCACCAACAACACAGAACCACTATTATCATCTACACACAATGCCTACTGGCCACCACCACTAATATTTTTTTTGTCTGTGAATTGCGTATGTTCTCAAGGCCGATTTGCCTGTATGCTGAATTAAAAACCTGAGTTTTTGAGAGAAAAAGCCCTGCCATAAGAATGAAGGAGAATTTATTGAGCTGTTGCATGACAGTTTCTCAAGCAACATGTGAAAAAAGCAACTTGAGGACACAGAGATTTGATCATAGCATCAGAAAGTGTCTCAGTTAAGGTATGGTGTTTTGCCATCAGTTGGTGACAGTGATCATACTGTACTGAGCTGAGAGCTAGCCACTATATGCTTGTTCCAATCAGGACAGGTTTTATGCTGAACTAAGAATCTGGAAATTACAACCAACTCAGGAGAATACTATCTTTGAAATTGTCCATGGTATCAGTTGTTGAATTGGAAGGATATCTGCAGTACATGGGAAGCTCTGAAAAGACACTTAAATGATGCAATATCTGAATGTGTCCTTAGAAGTTGAAGAACAAATGGAATTGGAGTTAAATGGATGTGCACCTCATTAAGCAAGAGATCCATAAGAATAAAATGATACAAAAGTTGCTGTTGGTGGATTGAGTGGTGGAGACGGAGAGTTGTGGAGTTGGTGCCTTCCCTCGATGAGTCTTTGGACTTTCTGGAGGTGTCATGTTATAATAATAATAATAATAAAAGGAATGTTGTGAAAATAAGAGCAAGAAGAATTATGAAATATATAAGGCTCAGGTTAAAAAAGTTACAAGTATTGTATGAAAAGTTAAGTAGGAGTATGAAAAGAAATTGGCTGCACATGGAAAGAATACATAATAAATTTGCAGAAGGATGGTGCAAACAATGATGTGTTAACTTTGATCTATCAGTATCTCTGGAGTAATTGTAAAGATTTTGACTGTCAACAAGCATGTATTATGCAATATTCAAAAGAATGAATGAGAGCAAAAGTGTGATGCAAGGTTTGAAAGTTAAAAAATTTGAAAGAATGAATGACAGTGAAAATGTGACACAGGATTCAAAAGATCAGTTGGGTAAGATGAGGCAAGAGGTGAAATGGATGTGGAATGAAATTTGTAGATTTGTATGAATGCGAGATTTGTATGGAAGAGTGAAAATGATGAAAACAAATAATGCTGGTATAAAAGAGGTAATGAAAGATCCATGAGTGGTGTTGTATGGTGATTCAATTATTAAAGATGGTAGAAAGGTAGAGAAGTAAATAGAGAGAATGAATCAGATCGAGAGGTGAGTGATGTGGAAGAGCAGGAGAGATTGCAGAAGTGCATATGAATGGGGAAGTGAGTGGTATGAGTATAGAGAATGGGTGTGCAAGAGGAGCGGGGAAACGGGGATGCTCAGGGTGGACAGGGGTACACAACGTGAGAAAGGTGAATGCTCCAAGAGGAGGCGAGAGCATGTGTAGGCAGGAAAGAAATGGGATGACCAGGGATCAAGAGGAAACAGTTGGAATTGGAAAGGATTTAAAAAGAAGAAGCAGAAAGGGCCCCAGTCTAGCATGGAGAGATCACATTGAGTTAGTGGTATCAGTGGAACCAGCTGTTGATCCAGAAATGAGCTGTTGTGTTTGTATATTAATGCTAGAAGTATAAAAAACAAGGCAGATGAAATGGTTGCACTACTTGTGTCTGTTTACCCAAAGATTGTCGGAATAAGTGAGACATGGTTAGAAGAGGATGGCATCCTGACAGGAATACAGATGGAAGGGTACGATGTGTTTCATGAGGATAGAAAGGATAAAAAGGTAAGGGGAGTGCTATTGATGATAGAGAAAGAGTTATGTCCATGCAAAGTAGAGATGCAAGAGAGAAATAGTGCCAGTGGGTGTGAGTGAAAGAATGAAATACTTAGTTGGATGTTGTTATACACCTGGTAGTGACTATGAAATGTGTAACCAAATTAGCCAAGCAAATAAGAAAAAAGTGATCATTATGAGAGATTTTAATTATGGCAATATAGACTGGGATGATGAAATAGCAACTGGAAGTAAAGAAAATGAGTTTCTTGAGTTTTTGAGGGACAACTACGTCAGACAGTATTTAACAGAGAGCACATGGGGAATGAAGTTCTTGGATTTGATCACCTCATCAGAGGATGTAATTATAAATGAGGTGTCAGATCACCCTTCAGTTGGTGAGAGTGACCATGAGGTGATTACCTGGGTGGTTGCCAGCAGTGTGATGACCTCAGTGAGATGAAGGTGAATGTGGAACTACAAGGCTGGTGATTATGAGAATCTCAGGAGACAGATTGCGGATGTAGCATGAAGTTAGTGGAAAGAGATCAATGCAGCTTGGTGGGATATTCAAGAACTATCTAGTAGAAGCAATGTCTAAATGTATTCCAAGGGTCAGAAGGTTAAATAAGGTAGATATGAAATGGTTGAATGAAGTGATTAAGCATGTGATACAGAGGAAAAAAAAAAAGCGTTATTATGGAGGCAGCATGAGAAAAGTGGTAATAAATAATTTTATGAGGATTGCAAAGATCAGGCAAGGAGGCTGACTTGGTTGGTAAGAGTAGTAGAATTGAAGTACGAGCAACAGTTAGCTAATGAAGCCAAAAAGAATCTTATGGAGTTCTTTTGATATGTAGCCAGGAAAAAAAAAGATTATGGAAAGATGACATTAATTGAAAAAAATGATCTAAGGACAACTGCTGCTCAAGATATAGTGGAGATATTAATGAGCAGTTCATAAAGGTCTTTCATTCTTGTGAATATGGCATCATGGAGAGATTGAGAGCAGTTGATGATGGGGAGGAGAGTCTGACTGTAAGTGAGCAAGAGGTGTATGGGAATTGAGCAAACTTGATGTTAATAAGGCTTTGGGACTTGATAATATATCACCACAGACTCATATTGGAGAAGCTTGTGAGAACTAGGATCCAGAATTGGGTTGGCAACAATGGTATTATCTTTCATGGACAGCATGCATTTGCTAAAGGGAGGTCATGTTTAGTAATCTACTTACTTATTACAGTAAGGTGACGGCTTCCTTAGACAGAGGAGAGTGATACACAGTAGTGTATTTTGATTTTGCAAATGCTTTTGATAAATTACTGCATGATAAGTTGATAGTCAAACTAGAGAAGATGGGGTTGGATATTACATTATTGCATTGGATTGTAGACTGGCTATCTGATAGGTATCAACAAGTTGTGTATGGGGGGGGGGTGATATCCAGGAAAAGGAAAGTAACTAGTGGAGTGCCTCAGGGGTCTGTTTGAGGTCCATTACTGTTTAACTTGTATATTAATGATATTGGCAAAGATTTGGATGGAGACATTCAGTTGTTTGCAGATGATGCAAAGTTGATTTGAACTATGAAGAGTAGAGAAGATGTTGTTGTATTACAAAAAGAATTGAATAAATTGAGTGAATGGGCATGAGAATAGGGATGCGAATTCAATGTTGCAAAATGTAAGGTTTTAAAATTTGGGAAACAAAGATGGGATGTAGAATTTATGCTTGGTGGGGATATATTGTTGGAGGAAATAAGAGATCTTGGGGGTGATAGTGGATAAGGATCTGAAATTTAGGAGACACATTGCCAAAATTGTGAGGAAAACACAAAGAATTCTAGGAATAATGCATGGCCACTGACTTGTAGAAGTAAGGAAATACTTGTTCCATTGTATAAGGCTTTGATTAAGCCACACGTGGACTACTGTGCACAGATTTGGTCACCTGGTTTTCACAAGGATGAAGAGATTTTGGAAAGGATACAGAGACAACTTACTAAGGTAGTTTCTGATCTCTGGAATATCAATATGATGAAAGGTTGAAAAGATGCAGTTTACAGAGTCTAGTGGATAGGAGGAAGAGGGGTGATATAGAGACCTACAAGTTAGAGAGTTACAGCAAAAAGTGGGAGACCATGGAAGAATCAGAGGATATCCCTGGAAGCTGTATAAGGTGTGAAGAAGGGAGTGAGAATCTAGTTTTTTGCATGCAGAGTTGTAAGTGATTGGAATGTCTTGCCTGAGAGTGTGGTGTCTGCAGAGAATTTTAGTGTGTTTAAGGCACGGTATGATGACCTGCGTGTATGACAAAAGGACTTCCTAAATGAGTCTTTGACTCCATGGGGATCTTGGGATAATAATAATAATTTTAGAGAATTTGATAACAACTCACATTCAGAAATGGGCAGACACAAATAATATACATTTCAAGATGTATGGGTTTACTAAAGGGATGTAATATTTAAACTATTTTATAATAATGTTACTGCATAGTTAGCAAAGGGAATGAATACACTATTGTTATACTTTTGAACCTTCTATGGCATTTGATGGAATACCACATAAAAGGCTGTTGCATGAACTAGAAAAAATGGGATTGGGAGAACCAGAGGACATCCTTGGAAAATGTATAAGGAGGATGTGAGCAAGGGAGTGAGAAGCAGGTTTTTTGTATGCAGAGTTGTGAATATTAGCTTGGATAAGTGGGTGACTGATTGACAGCTGTCAAAAAGATATATAGAGTGGTTGAGTATCTGCCAGATGTAAGGTGACCACAGGCATTCTCCAGTAGTCAGTTGTTGTACCATTATTGTTACCATTGTACGATTATTAGATCTCAAGTGATTCAGGGTCTCACTGGAAGTCTATTATTATTATTGCACCCTCCATGGAGTTGGCAGACTCATCGTGTCAGGTTCATTTAACTGACAGCATATTTCTTGTAGAAAGGCTTATACGCTGGTTAAACATGATAACTAAATACTTAAGGAATTGACAGCATGCAGTAGAAATATAAATTAAATCAACTTTAATATATACTTTCCGATATTTCGGCAACGTCACGTTGCCATCTTCATGGGAACTTAAGATAAAGATGTGAATGCAAGTACTACATAACAGCAAATGAGAAACGAAGCTAGGAAGCTACCGTTTTCCTAAAGTCCTGATTGTTCCCCCTGATGGGCTATATTAGGTGTTCTTGACCTTTGGGCTGAAGTTCTTCTGGTATATGTTTCCCAAATTTGGGGTAGTCTCGCGCATCCAAATTTGTTAAGGTTTGGCATGTTCCTAAGGGCTGAGGCTGATTTCATGAATAGTCTTTCATATTTGAACTTGCTGTGGTGTATTACTGTGACTTTCTTCCACCTTATTCTGTGGCGAGTATCCAAAGCGTGGTCTGCAAGCCCAGAGTGGCTGTACTGGTGAAATCGGATGTAGTCCTTGTGTTCTGAGATTCTGATATTTGCTGTCCTGCCCGTTTGGCCAAAGTAGGACAATTCTACAAACAGATAGAGGGGACAGCCATTGGTTCACCACTTTCCCCACCCTTGGCCAACTTCTTTATGAAGACTTGAAGAGAAAGCCTTAAACTCAATATGGTAAGCCTTAAAGCCATATGGTAGGTTTTTGTCCCACAAAAACCTACCATATGGCTTTGTGGGGCAAAAACCTACCATATGGCTTTGCTACGTTGATGATATGTTCGCTATTTGGCCACATGGCCCGGATACACTCCTCTCCTTCTTAACACACTTAAACAACCAACACCCTAGAATCAAGTTCACCCTGGAAAAAGAGAAAAACAATAACCTCCCCTTCCTAGACACTCTAGTCACCCACCAAACTGATGGAACCTTGGTTTTCTCAGTTTATAGAAAACTCACCCATACAGGCAGATACATTCACCAACAATTCCCTCCCCCCTCACAACAATATGGAGTTATTAAGACACTATTCAACAGGGCAAAACTAATTGTTCAAATGACCAAGCCCTAACTATTGAACAAAATCACATCCTTAACCTTCCAACCGGCCAGGACATCTATAGACGTCCAGCTAAATCTGGATACGATGCATGCTAATCTCTTGAAAGAACATGGATAAGAAGTGCAATTCGGCCAGCATGTCCATTAGAAGGTGTGATAATCCTTCACGCTGAAGAGAGCACCTTAATCAGATTATCTCAGGCTCATAGCTGTGACTCAGTTACCTATAACAAGAAATGCAGTTCCTTGATCTATGCTGGGTAACTGAATTCTAGTTATATTGGATAAACTAAAAATATAGAAATTATTAAAGTATAAAGAGCTAATAAGCTTCATTTCGGCAATGAAAACATTACTTAAATTAAGGGGATATTGAATCCCACATAGTTTTAAAACCGAATAAGAAACTCAAAGATTGGAATAGAGTTGCCCAGTAATGTACTATGTACTAGGATCACTTGCATTGGCTAACGCTAGTGTCCGCCGATACTTTATAGTTTACTATATTCGGCAAGAAACTCTCTGATTCCAATCTTTGAGTTTCTTATTCGGTTTTAAAACTATGTGGGATTCAATATCCCCTTAATTTAAGTAATAGAAATTATTTTTATTTTCTCTTTTTATTGTACAATACAATGTTAATGCCTGGACAAAATAAAGATCCTTGCCTAATTTCATCACTTAAATATTGCATTACTTTTCAGAACCAATTTAATTATTTATTTTTTTGCTAATTTTTTCTAATCCCTTACTCCACAAAACATTTTCTTTGTTCTCAAAGAAATTAATTCATGATGATTATTTGAAATATTATTTTAAAAAACCGGCTGCCGACGTTCGAGATTATGTTACATTTTTGTTCAAAATCATGATTCAAAGAATACTTCACAGATTACGTTACGGAAGTTACAAAAGGAAACTGTGAGCAAGAGGGTAAGGAGTGGTTTCTTTGTGTGGAGGGTGGTTGAGCCGTGGAATGGAGTGGTGGGAGCGAGAACGGTCAGTGAGTTTAAAGAGTGGTATGATAGACTTTGTGTTTCTCGGGGCGGGACCTCCCTTCGATGAGTCTTGACAGACTTTATGTCTTAGGAAGGACCTCCCTCGATGAGTCTTTTGACTCCTTGGAGGCCTGAATAATAATAATAATAATAATAATAATAATATAATAATAATTTCCTGAAGGGCCTGCTTGAGCGACTTTGCTTTATAGAGAATAATGAAATTCTTTAAACATATCACTAAATATTTTTTCTTTATATTGTAATCTACTTTTCTTTGCATTTTCACCTTCTTGGTTTCCCTTTATAATTGGTCATTACAAAATAAAATTAACGGTTATGATTTAAATTGATATGTATATATTTTCTGCTGGTTCAGATATTATGCTCCAATTTTATAATAAGCAATACTTTTGCTTAATTATATATATATATATATATATATATATATATTTAAATTACAAAGTTTTCTATTAAAAATTTCCACTACAAAAGTTCGACAGAATCAACAATATTATTGTCATATTTCTTTTTCTCATGTTAACTGTATATTTGTGATGAATTCTGTGTGTAAACTTATTTGTATAAAATTATTTTAATCATTATACATTAGAACAAACTACAATGTTGTCCTTCTGTAAATCTGCTGACATCATTTGGAATAAATATAAATAGATATGATTAGCTCTCTATAAGAGATTAAAAATCTTAATCACAACACTTAGCGGTATTTATGTATTTGATCGCCAAATATTCTCAAGAATTTATTTCTCAATTTAGAAGATAACTTCTAAATGGTAGATCTTTCGCTTGGTTGAACAGCGGGAAGGAGTGATGACAAGAGGCCATCCCTGGAAGTTACGAAAGGAAACTGTGAGCAAGAGGGTGAGGAGTGGTTTCTTTGCATGGAGGGTGGTTGAGCCGTGGAATGCATTACCTGATAGAATGGTGAGGGCGAGAACGGTCAGTGAGTTTAAAGAGTGGTATGATAGACTTTGTGTTTCTCGGGGGGGGGGACCTCCCCTCGATGAGTCTTGACAGACTTTATGTCTTAGGAAGGACCTCCCTCGATGAGTCTTTTGACTCCTTGGAGGCCTGAATAATAATAATAATAATAATAATAACTGTAGAATATGATTTAGAATGGGATGGGAGTGGGTGGGCTAATTCATAAATGCTTGACAGGAATAACTGTTGTAAATGTAACAAAAGAAAAATAGGAGAAAAATGTAAATGCTCCTCAATATTTTTTGCTCCTGATGAGAATTATTTTCTGTTTGATATGTGTACAGTTTTGAACTCTCAGAACTAAAGCCGTATTTGTTTTTAGTTATTGAATAATAACTAAAGGCATATAATTTTCATGGTCGATGTTACAATTGTAGATAAAAATATCAGAACTAAAGCCGTATTTGTTTTTAGTTATTGAATAATAACTGAAGGCAGATAATTTTCATGGTGGATGTTACAATTGTAGATAAAAATATTGCTTTGTAGTTTTCTTTTGAATGGAAACTGATGCACTTCATTAATGTAAAAATTTATGACTTAGATGCATGGCAGAAGATTGCTTCATTTGGAAACAAATAACACAATTAATATATATATATATATAGAATAACAAATTCTCTCTTTCTGTGTATAAATATATATATATAATATATATATATATGTATACACAGAAAGAGAGAATTTGTTATTCTAATTATAATGTGTGATAAAATAACTGTTTCAGTATGTAGTGTTTGTAGCACACTAATTTTGTTTAAATAAAATAAAATAAGTTTCAATACTTTCTGTAGTAAGCATGACAAGAATACCTTTTCTTTAACCCTGAGTAAATTTAATCTTAAAATACCTTCAGTCATTTTCATGTTTTACTTATCAGCTTTGATAAATACTCATAAAAATATGCATTGTATTTTGTGATTTGTGTAATCATTCTAAGCATCATATGATGAAATGGAATTTTAAAAGACATTTTGTAAGTATTATTATTATTATTATT
Organism: Typopeltis vanoorti; assembly: GCF_054136105.1. Classification (NCBI taxonomy): domain Eukaryota; kingdom Metazoa; phylum Arthropoda; class Arachnida; order Uropygi; family Thelyphonidae; genus Typopeltis; species Typopeltis vanoorti. The sequence continues at coordinate 142,850,992 of NC_143557.1, read as the reverse complement.
ATTATTATTATTATTCAGGCCTCCATGAAGTCAAAAGGCTCATCGTGGGAGGTCCTTCCTAAGAACATAAAGTCTGTTGAGACTCATCGAGGGGAGGTTCCCCCTAAGAAACACAAAGTCTATCATACCACTCCCTACACTCATTGATCATTCTCGCCCTCACCACTCTATCATGCAATGCATTCCACGGCTCAACCACCCTCCATGCAAAGAAACCACTCCTCACCTCTTGCTCACAGTTTCCTTTCGTAACTTCCAGGGATGGCCTCTTGTCATCACTCCTTCCCGCTGTTCAACCAAGCGAAAGAACTCCCCAGTGTCAATCCTGTAACCACCTCTCAACAGTTTAAGTCTCAATCATATCACCTCTCCTTCTTCTATCCACCAAACTCTGCAGTCCACATTCCCTCAGCCGATCCTCATAACTATGCTTGTACAGTCCTGAAACCGTCTTTGTATCCTTTCCACAGTTAATTTATCCCCTTCAAATCCAGGGGACCAAATCTGAGAACAATAGTCCAAGTGTGGTCTGATCAGAGACTTATACAACGGAATGATAACCCTCTTATCTCTGCAGGTCAGTGTCCTTCTCATAATTGCAGCAATCCTCTGTGTTACCTTCACCACCTTTGCAATATGTCCCCTAAACTTCAGGTTTCTATCAATCATCAACTCCAGATCTCTTGTCTCTCCTACTTCTTCCAGTATAACTCCTCCCATAGAGTATGCAGCATCCCATCGATGTTTCCCAAACCTCAAGACCTTACATTTTGCTGCATTAAACCGAGACCCCCATTAATTTGCCCATCTATCTAGCTTATTTAAATCCTCTTGCAGGGCTACCACATCTGCACTATTACTATTAATCCTTCCTAGCTTCACATCATCTGCAAACAACTGAATATCCCTTTGCAATCCACTGGCAATGTCATTGATATAAAGGTTAAACAATATAGGTCCTAGTACTGAGCCCTGTGGGACCCCACTTGTAACCCTCTGCCTCCTTGAAACTGCTCCACCATACACATCTCTCTCTGATACCTATCAGACAGCCAATCCTGAATCCAATTGACCAATCTGACATCCAGACCCATCTGCTGCAACTTAAATATCAGCTTATCATATATATTTTTTTTTGTGACCACTTAAGACTGGACGTTCATTTATCTATTATAATGATTTGCCTTGCACAGTAGTATCTGTCAAATAAATAAATAAACATAAATATCTGATATATGCTATTAGATTTCAGGGATTTGGTAATGTATTCATTTTTCACTTTTCTTGATATTTTCAATTATTTATAGATATTTATAGATGTTAACCTTATCTTAGCAGTTAATTGAAATCTTTCCACTTTCTTTTAGAACTATGATTTTAAAAGTTTATATGTACAGATTTGTGTCATTTGATACAAATTTGTGCCTAATCAGTCAGTGTAATGTGTTTAAAACTCTTCATTAATCAACATTTTAATATCTGCTGATGGCACAGTGCTGCTTTTACTACATGTGTGATCAGTTTTGAAATTGAAAGTTTGCTTTTAAGATGGATCAGTAGTTGATAAAAATGTTTTTCAGTGATATTAACTACGGTAGGAATCTGTTATAACGAGAATTTACAGTAGTTAGGATAAAAAAGAAAGCTATAAAGAATGCTTCTTTATGTGCTGCTTTTACTACATGTATGATCAGTTTTGAAATTGAAAGTTTGCTTTTAAGATGGATCAGTAGTTGATAAAAATGTTTTTCAGTGATATTAACTATGGTAGGAATCTGTTATAATAAGAATTTACAGTAGTTAGGATAAAAAAAAAAGCTATAAAGAATGCTTCTTTATGATCCATTATTAATCATATGGAAAACAAAATTACCCTGATAAAGCAGCATAGATTGTTTATTTCATATTGCCATTAATAATTTTAACTCAGTTTAACTGTTGAGAGGTGGTTACAGGGTCGACACTGGGGAGTTCTTTCACTTGATTGAACAGCGGGAAGGAGTGATGACAAGAGGCCATCCCTGGAAGTTACGAAAGGAAACTGTGAGCAAGAGGGTGAGGAGTGGTTTCTTTGCATGGAGGGTGGTTGAGCCGTGGAATGCATTACCTGATAGAATGGTGAGGGCGAGAACAGTCAGTGAGTTTAAGGAGTGGTATGATAGACTTTGTGTTTCTTAAGGGGGAACCTCCCCTCGATGAGTCTTGACAGACTTTATGTTCTTAGGAAGGACCTCCCATGATGAGTCTTTTGACTCCATGGAGGCCTGAATAATAATAATAATAATAATATTTTCCTTACTGAGTGGTAATTTACATTTGAGTCACAAAAGATTGACATTTACATGAATTGTAAGAATTTGTACTATGAGCAACATAGTGTGAACATTGGATAAGAGTCTGTAGTTCATCTGAACTAGAAGTAAAGATAACTGAATATCTGTAAAGTGTAAATGTCTTAAAGGTCTCTTGTTCGTATTTAGGCCTTTTCTTCCCACTCAAGAAGTTTGAATTTATTATAAACATACTGTGAATAGTTTTGGGGATATTTTTACCTTATGCTTCTATTTCCATAGATACTTCCGTTAAAATGAATTATATTTGTTGCATTGGTGTAGGATGATATGCTGGTCCTTACATATGGCTTCTTCACTAGTTGATTTCACAGAGCCTCAAGTATTGCACAACTTTTTACTGAATCAAACGCTTTCTCATAATCAGTAAAACCAAGACACAATGGGTGTTGATATACATTGCACTGTTCAATAATTTGTGCAACTTGAATATGGTCCATTGTGCTGCAGCCACTTCTTTAGTCCTACCTGTTCTTTTGCCTGTCCAAGGTCATTTAGAGTTGCTAAAGCCTATGATCTAATACTTTCATAAATAAAGTGAAAGTGTTAGGTCAGTGTCTCCTATGTTAGACTGTAATGGTAGTCCAAGTTGATAATTCAAGTCTTCCATTGCATCTTTTTTTGTGCTTCAGAATAGCCCTTTTCCTTTCTTTATGGCATATCATTTTTCTTTAGAGATAGGGTAAAAATGGTTTGGCCAAGATTTTGTACATTTCCTTACTTACTGTTCAGCTATGACTCCAGTTCTCTCCTGCAGCTGTTCCATCTTGTTTTGGATGCTTTACATAACTTCTTTTGGTAGAATTTCTGGCACTTCAATTTTTCACAGTTGCCTTTTTATTTGTTTAGCCATCCTGATATAATATTGAGTAAAATTCTTCAGTTTTTTTTTTTTTTAATTTTTTTTTATTCGTTTCTGGTTATGCTCCCATCTTTTGACTACAACCTTTTGTTTGTTTTTTTTGCTGATCATCAGTGCAGTGTTTAGGTTTTTTTGAGTATGATTATCTTCATTTGTTTATTGCATGAGTTTACAATTGAATTTTTGTATTTCTTCCTTGATATTGTTTTCTGGTTCTGTTTGCATACTTCAGTATGTTCAGTTTTATTCAAGATTTCTAGTTTGTTTAATTTCTCTTCATTCATAAAACTCATTTTCTCAGAAATTTCTCTAGCTTCTCCTTTGTGGTGCCAGCTATTTCAAGAGAGTATTTCAAAAGGTTTTGGGGTAATGTCATTATTTTCTGACAGATCAGCTTGTTATATCTGCATTCAAATTTAATTAATTAATCTTCATTTCAAGTCATAATCTTTTTTAATGTTCAGTTTGTGTAGGATCCTCAAAAACATTTTTCTTCTTTCTTTTCTTTTACCGCTTATTTGAATCTTACTGCCAGACTGGTTGGCCGAATAGTTAGAGTATCTGCTCTCTAGCCAACAGTGCAAGTTCGAATCCTGCCATGGGCATGGATATTTGTGATTGTCTGTGAAAGTATTAGTGGTGGTAGTCGACAGTAGATGGCGTTGGTGTTAGGTGATGAAGGTTGGTGGAGTAGTGAGACGAAGAGTTGTAGAGTAGATGCCCTCCCTCGATGAGTCTTTGGACTCCCTGGAGGTGTGATGTAATAATAATAATAAAAACAGTAAAATGCCACTCTTGTAATTGTATCAGATGTTATAATGGCAAAAATAGTAAGAAAAAAAATCATTTGTACTTTCTTTTAAACACAAAAAGAGAACATTGTAAATTCACCCAATGAAAAATAAAATACTCCATATTTTTCTTGTGTTATCTGATTTTTTTCTTGTAGTACAAAGAAGAAATCACTGTGCATAAGATGGTAGAATACAAGAAGGCAAAAATCTGTAGATTGATTACATTATAGCTGATAGAGAATTCATGGCAGAAAAATTATTCGTGTAAGAGTTCTAACATCAGCAGATATAACGACATTTTCTTCTAGTTTCGATACGTGGCATTATTGAAGTAGCTAAACCTTTGCTACTATTTACACTAAAGTCTTGCGAACGATTTATAAAATAAATTCTCTGAAATATCTGCAAATTGAAAGTCTTCAGTATAACCTTCCTGCCCTTCCCAAAAAATAAGATTATGTGAAGTATATGCTCCTTTTCTTTTATGAAATAATTTATAATTTTTTGATAATAAAAATGAAATGGATCATTATAAATTAAGAACTTATTTCAGCATAAATACTGCATCAGCCTGTAAAAGAAATGTTTGTATTCTTTTCTATGTTAGGATGTCTACTAATCAACAATTGAAAACGAAACACGACATTTTTGATGTATCTCACACTATAGTTTGAGGCACTTTAGTGTCAGTAGCACTGAGAGTAATCTAAGCCTTTACCTTTCCCTCCAGCTAAGAGGATTACTACAAGTATTTCTAAGACGTAGATTACTTCAGAAATTGCAACCAGAAGCATAAGTAGAAGTAAAAATATTTAGATTATTTTAAGAAAAAGAAACTAAAATAATACTACTGAACTTTTTTTTGTGTGGTATGCATATAAACAATTTTATGTGGTGAAAATATAGCATAGTATTTCTAAAATTTCAAATCATTTCAGCAGACAGTAGAACAGCTGGTTTTAGATTGCAAAGAAATTTGCTAGTACAGAATTAGAAGCTTCAGGGTACAACAATATTATTGTCTTATTTCTTTTGTCGAAACGGTAAAATGAAGTAATAGATTTTGAATACTGTCTGGAAATGTTTTCGAACCTGTAAAAATTTATAGTGGTTATGTAATTGAATTCCAGGAGAGGATAAGGATGGGGGGGGGGGTAAGCATTAGCAAATCTTCAAAATGAGCATAAATTTTGAATTATTCTGTATATGATGCCTTCATGTTATATTTTCAGCATATCTACGGTGGTTACGCACTGGATATTATAGTAATATGCATCCTACAAAAAGAAAAAGAAAAGGCGAAGAATCCCTGCTAAAACATCATTGGATATAAATTTTCGATACTAAAAAGATTCACAATTGGAAACTGAGTTATGCAATATAACATCGTTTGTTGTTCATAAAACAAAAAAAAAAAAAAAAGTTTGTTTCTAGAACTGAAATGTGATAATCCATATAACGGTATTTTGCTAGGAAAGAAAGCAAAAGGTCATATTTATTTCAATAAATATTATTTAAAAATATAAATATGGGACATAATATGTTCAGTGCAAACATCTGAAAAATCACGAAAAAAGTTGTTTCTATATTGGAACAACCAGTGCAACTGTTCCGTTGCTGTGATTTGAAGAATAAATTTATAATACAGCAGATTTGCTACTACTAAACAGATTCATTGCAAAGGCTGATCGATGGTCATTTCAGGATTGATTATTTTCGCACATGTGAAATTCTTTTCAATTTTTGGGAAGTAACACAATAAATCATTTTAGAGGCAAAAAAGTTAAATATTTTAGGACAGTAAAGAAAATTCCAAGTAAAACAGTGTGTGTAAAGACAGGTGACATAAACTGTTAGTCAGGCACTAACAGTTAATCCACGAATGGCTTTAAATAGCCGTAAAGGGATTAATGGCAGAGGGAGGTAATGGCATGATGAAAGGTACAACGCCGATGAGGTTTTGATCCATGCAGGATGCTATGGATCAAAACTATGGTGGGCTGGATATTTCATCCACCTCAGCCGGTAATAAGATTAACACTTTCTCAGCCAATGGCTACCCCCCCGCCAAATACTAAAACTAGTTATCCACAACCCACCTCCTGCCCTTCACAGAAAAGATTACTCTAAATCCATCACCATTCCCTATATCCGAGGCACCTCAGAAAAATTCAACAAAATTCTAAAAAAACATGACTTGACCTCTTGTTACAGACCATATAGAAAATTGGCATCCCTTATCAGCTCCACTAAAGACCAACCACTTCCCCTAGACCTACCTGGTGTATACCAGGTCCCTTGCAGCTGTAAGTTGTCTTACTTCGGCCAAAGAGGCAGGACAGCGAGTATCAGAATTTCAGAATACATGGACTACATCCAGTTTCACCAGTACAGCCACTCTGGTCTTGCAGACCATGCTCTGGATACTCGCCACAGAATAAGGTGGAAGAAAGCCACAGTAATACACCGCAGCAAGTTCAAATATGAAAGACTATTCATGGAATCAGCCTCAGCCCTTAGGAACATGCCAAACCTTAATAAAATGGATGCAATGAGACTGACCCAAATTTGGGAAACATATATCAGAAGAACTTCAGCCCAAAGGTCAAGAACACCTAATATAGCCCACCAGGGGGCACCATCAGGACTTTAGGAAAACGGTAGCTAGCTTCCTCACTTCGTTTCTCATTTAATTGCTTTATGTAGTACTTGTATGCACGTGTCTTTATCTTAAGTTCCCATGAAGATGGCAATCTGACTTTGCCGAAATATCAGAAAGTATATATTAAAGTTGATTTAATTTATATTTCTAGTGTACGCTATCAATTCCTTAAGTATTTAGTTATGACAGCATATTTATCATACTGAATCTTAAAATCCTTTACACTCCTTGTTTTAATAACACATTCTGGTGATGTGTTCGATTCACTGACATTTCTCCATGTAAAAAATCTACTCCTCACACTCCTCTTCATCACACTCTTACAGAACTTCCAGGGATAGCCTCTAGTTTTTCCCGTCTCGCCCTACTACTCTTTGTTATAATCCCATCAGGATTAATCTGATAAAATCTGCTTACTAACTTAAATGCATCTATCATTACCTCTTTTCCTTCTATCCACCAAACTCTGCACTCCACATTTCTCCAATCTCTTCCCATAAGCAGCATTCCAAAGTCTTGATATTGTTTTAATCACTCACCTCTGGACCCTCTCCAATGATTCCACATCACAGGTGATCAAATTTGAGCAAAGAAGTTGAAGTGTGGTCTGACCAGTGCTTTAATACAGTGGCACAACCACTCCCTTATCCTACACGTTAAAGTACTTCTTATCATAGCAGCACTACAATGTGCAGCCTTTGCAATATGCCCTGTAAACTTCAGTCTACTGTAAACCATCACTTCCAAATCTCGAAACTCGTCTATTTCCTGCAGTACAGCACCATCAATATAAGACACAGCCTTATATTTCTGCACTTCAAAACGCAACACCTTGCACTTATTGATATTAAAACTGCAACAACAACACTCTTTTGTCCAAGTAAAAAGTCTATTCAAATCTTCCTAAAGGGATTCAGCATCAGCTATTTATAATTCTTTCCAACTTTGCATCATCAGCAAATAACCGAAGATCCCCGGTCACATGATATATTATTTACAAACAAGTTACGCAGCAAGGGGCCCAAGAACATGACCCTGGGGAATGCCACTAGTTACCTCCTTTTTTTGAGACATTTGCTCTATCATACATAGCTTGCTACCATCATTTAGAGAGCCAATCTCCAATCCATCTAACCAGTATACTGTTATCATATGGTAATCTATCAAACACTTTTTCAAAGTCCAATAATTTCACTGTATATGATTCTCCCTTATCTAACACACTCGTCACCTTATCATAAAATGCAAGAAAATTACTAAAATAAGACCTACCCTTCACAAATTCATGCTGACCATCATAAAGAATGCTAGGTCCATCAAGGCACTCTTCTATTTCTAACAATCTCTCCAACACCTTGACTACAACAGCAATTATACGTACTGGTCTATAATTGTATCATAATTGAGTTATTATTGTACTTATGTTGTGTGTGTATATGTATTGTGTGTATATATATTGTACTTATGTTGTGTGTGTGTGTGTATATATATATATATATATATATATATCAAACAAGCTGTAATTTTTATGAAATTTGTACATGGAAATATGTTTCACACAAATAAATAATAAGTAGAAAAGCTAATTAAGAATTAACCAGGGCAGATAATAAGCATGTTTTTGCTCATCCTTTCCTTCATGCTTACATGAAGGAAAGGATGAGGATACATTATGAAAATTATGGAAACAACTACCGTGTTGGAGTAAAACTTTAGTTTAATATAAACCAAAATAAACACTCGACGTCTTGATCTTCACATTAAGGTCATCATCTGGAGTATACACATATATACAAAGAAACAAGCTGCACTACAATCTACATGGCATGCTAAAGTTATTATTATTATTATTACTACCACCCCAAGACCTCATGGAGTCAAAGATTCATCTGGGAGATCCTTTTATTACACACACATCTCATCATACCATGTCTTAAACACACTCAAACTCCTTCCAGACACCACACTCTCAGGCAAGGCATTCCAATCATTCACAACTTGGCATGAAAAAAAACTGCCTCTCACTCCCCTACTCAGACCTTCTTTATACAGTTTCCAGGGATGACCTCTGGTTCTCCCCAGATCTCCGACTACTCTCTGTAGAACTTCTCCATCATTGATCCCATAACAAACCCTTACGAACTTGTAGGTCTCTATCATATCTCTCCTATCCACCAGACTCTGCAAATTACATCTTCTCAATCTTTCCTCATACTCAACATTCCAGAGGTCAGAAACTACCTTAGTGAGTCTCCTTTGGACCCTTTCCAACATCTCTTCATCCTTCTGAAAACCCAGTGACCAAATCTGGGCACAATAGTCCATGTTTGGCCTAATCAAAGCCTTATACAACGAAACAGGAATCTTGTTAAAAAAAGTCAACTTCCTGGCACATTCTTTCAGAATACGTGGTAGTATATTATCAAGTCCCACAGCCTTATTAACATCTAGTTTACTCAACTCCCCATACACCTCTTGCTCACCTACGGGCAGTCTCTCCTCCCCATCAACAACTGCTCTCAATCCCTGCATGAAGTCACATTCACAAGATTGAAAGATCTTTATGAACTGCTCATTAAGTATCTCCACTACACATTCTGCATCAGCAGTCTTTATTCGATTTTCTCCAATCAATGTCATCCTTCCATAATCATTCTTTCTTTTGCTGGCTACATATCGAAAGAACTCCCTAGGATTCTTTTTAGCTTCATTAGCTAACTGCTGTTCATACCTCTCTTTAGCTACTCTCACCAACCAAGTCACCCTCCTTGCCTGGTCTTTGTAGACCTCATGGAATTGGTTATTTCCTCTTCTCTTAAGCTGCCTCCACAATGCCCTTTTTCTCTGTATGGCATGCTTAATCTCTTTATTCATCCATCTCACACCCACCTTATTTAACCTTCTCACCCTTGGAGTACATTTAGACATTGCATCTACTAAATATTTTTTGAAAATCCCCCAAGCTGCATTGATCTCTTTTCCATCTAACTCCTCATTCCACGCTACACCTGCAAGATGTCTCCTGAGCTCTTCATAATCACCCCCCCCCCTGTAGTTCCACATATACCTTTTTCTCACAGAGGTCCTCGCACTTCTGGCAACCACCCAGGTAATCACCTCATTGTGTCTCTCACCAATTGGTGGATGATTTGACACCTCATTTATAATTACATCCTCTGATGAGATGACCAAATCCAAGACCCTCAATCCCCGTGTGCCCTCTGTTACATACTGTCTGAGGTAGTTATCCCTCAAAAACTCAAGAAACTCATTTTCTTTACTTCCAGTTGCTATCTCTTCATTCCAGTCTATATTGCCATAATTAAAATCACCCATAATGATCACCCTTTTCTTATTTGCTTGGCTTATTTGACTATACATTTCACTATCACCACCATCCACATTACCAGGTCTATAACAACATCCCACCAAGTATTTGATTCTATTCACCTCTATCTCACACCATACTGCCTCAAAACCACTGGCCCCATTTCCCTCTTGCATCTCTACCTTGTATGGACATAACTCTTTCTCTATCATCAATAGCACTCCCCCTCCCTTTTTACCCCTTCTATCCTCACGAAACACATCGTACCTTTCCATCTCTATTCCTGTCAGGATGTCATCCTCTTCCAACCATGTCTCACTTATTCCAACAATCTTTGGGTGAACAGATGCAATTAGTGCAACCATTTCATCTGCCTTGTTTCTTATACTTCTAGCATTTGTATACAAACACAACAGCTCGTTTCTGGATCTACAGCTGGTTCCACTGATACCACTCACTCGATGTGATCTCTCCATGCTGGACTGGGGCCATTTCCCTTTCTGCATCTTCATTTTAAAATCCTATTCAATTCCAACTGTTTCCTCTTGATCCCTGGTCATTCCATTCCTTTCCTGCTTGCACGTGCTCACCTCCTCTTGGAGCATTCACCTTTCTCATGCTGTGTACCCCTGTCTGCCCTGAGCCTTCCCGTTTCCCTGCTCCTCTTGCACACCCATTTTCTCATTTTCTATACTCATACCACTCACTTCCCCATTCATAACCACCTCTTCAATCTCTCCTGTCTTACTCTCTTGCTCTTCCACATCACTTCCCACTCGATCTGATTCATTCTCTCTGTTCACTTTTCTACCTTCCAGCAGCAATCTCTCCAAGCAACTCACACCATAACCACTCAAATGCAGTCCATCGCTCCCATACAGCTCACTTCATCCCTCAAACTCATTCCACACATTAACAAACTGTACTCCCATCTCCTCACACATTTCAGCCAGCATATCATTCATAATCCTTGCTCTCCGACTCATTTCACCACAGTCATACCTAGGCAACACGCTAACTACCTTCCTGTCATACTATTCTCTTTTATCCTTCTAAGCAGCCTCCTAATATCCATTCTGACACACACACTCTTTGTCCTCTCACAAATCATTCGTACCTATTAATACTATTAAGTCTTTTGCTCGCTCCTGTCTCATATCCAATGCCTCAATCACTCTACTCATTTTAGCGCCTTTGAAAACATGCCTCGTGCCTTCTATCCTCCAGCACACCTTTAATAATGGAGTTGCCATACAACGCCACTCGTTCATCCTTCGTTAACTCTTTCATGCCATCTTTATTTATTTTAATAGTTTTTACCGAATTTTCTTAATTTCATTCCACATCCATTTAATTTCTTGCCTCATCCAATCCAATTCAACTTCCGAATCTTGCGACACATTCTCTCTATCATTCAATCTTTCTAACTCTCAACCCCCTCTTCTCACTTTCACTCTCATTCATTCTTCTTTGTTTCTGTACTTTTGGTCCAACTTTCGCTATCATTCTTCCCATTTTCACACTCGTTCATCTTTCTTTGTTTCTGTACTTTCAGTCCAACATACGTTGAACTTTCGCTGTCATCCATTCTTTTAATTTTTTTCACTTTCGATTTCTGCGTAATGCCATTTCTAGTTTGATTCGTCCTCTCAATTTCGTTTCCTTCCGCCGCGCCTCACTTTCATCCCTTTTAATATCCGTTACAGTTTTCAAATCGCTCTTTTTCTTTTTTACTGTTTTTTAACATTTTTTCGCCTCTCTTTCTCACCATCCTTTCAAATGTACATTCATTTTCCCTGTGACAATCTTGCTACTAACGCTTTCTGTCATCAATTTCATATTTGCATTCATCAATTCTCATTCAGGTCACACTTACTGATGTTACTGAGAAAGTTACTGACCAACCACCAATAAAATTATAAAATAATAAAAAAATTACTTATACGAGGCTGGTCTTCGCCTAACAATGAAAAAACAAATTTATAATTTCAAAATTATTTTTATTTTTAAACATAATCTCCCTTAAGACTAATCCATTTATTCCTGTGCCATTATCCCATCCGTTAGTGGTTATAAAATGATCTGAAAAATACCCCTCCAGAATTGCAATCACCTCTTTATTCGAAGAAAAACGCTGACCAACGAGGAAGAGTTTTAGTTTTGGGAAGAGATAGAAGTCAGAGGGAACCAAATTTATGGAATAGGGTGGATGTTCCAACAATTCATAGTTGAGTTCCCTTAATTTTTCCATTGCCAAAACACTTTTGTGGGCAGGTGCCTTGTCCTGATGAAATATGATTTTTTTTCTGCTGCAACCTGGTCTTTTCTAATGAATTTTTTCATATAGTCTGGTGAAGAGATCGAAATAATATTCCCCACTCTTTGTTTTACCCTTTTCAAGATGATTAATAAACAAAATACCTTTAGCATCCCAAACCACCAATGCCATGACCTTTCCTGCTGATGGAACTGTCTTTGTCTTCTTTGGTGCTGAACAACTGGCTTCTATCCACTGTTTTGACTGCTGTTTGGATTCTGGTGTGTAATGGTGAATCAAAGTCTCATCCATAGTAATAAATTGATGCCCAAAATCAGTTTTATTCTTGTTAAAACACTCCAAGCACTGTTCACAGATTTAGGTGCGAGTGTGATTTTGATCTGCAGTGAGCAAGCACGGCATCCATCTTGTGCAAAGCTTTTTCATTTACAATTCTTCATGCAAAATATAACCTACATGTTCTTTTGAAATGCCTATAGTCTCAGCAATTTCACTCACTTCGACTTGCCAGTCACCCAATACCATACCGTGCACTTGATCAATGATTTCTGGTGTTGTGACACATTTTGGACGTCCTTCACGTGGATCATCTTCAAGGCTGGTACGGCCACGTTTAAACTCTGCAGCCCATTTCTTAATTGTTGATAATGAAGGAGAAGGTGCCCATAAATGTTTATGAACTTCGAATGAATTTCGTTTGGCATTAAACCTCCTTTTACAAAGAATTTCTTAACTGCGTGATACTCAATTTTATCCATTTCAAGGGATACAGACAACACTCTTGCTTCAGACAGCTGTATAAAACAAACTACTTGATAGAATTACTTGCAATTTCAAATAGTTGCTTATGACAGATGTACCAACTTAGAAAAAAAAAAAATCTTGCCGATAGTGTTGCCATCTATGGTCGAGGCCAAGAACTTTTCACACCACTCTTGTATAAGTATACATGTAAGCTACAACCAACTGGTATGGATAGTGCCCAATAAAAGCTGAAAATTAGGACTCTGAAGTTAGGGTTTGCTGGAAACTGAGTGGGCTGAATGTGTGCCATCCAAATTTTTGTAATTTTTATGCCACCATTATTGTTAAGATTAGGGTGGTTCATCAAAATTTCACCGGCATTTTTAAATTTCCTTTCATACCAGGTTTTTATATGATATAATGAGCAGGTACTTTTCCAGTCAATTTGGTGTAGGGTGTTAAGGGCATGATCAGAGAGGCCTGCTTAACAAAATTGTTAAATTTAATGTGCGTTTGTGCTCTTTTATATGGATAGTGATTGTACGTCCAGTTTCCCCAATATAAGGCAAGTTGCAGATGCAATAAACTCCAGGATGTGCCGTTGGGGAAAGAGGATCCTTAGAGGAGTTGAATATGCTTTTTAATTTTAAAGGTAGTTTAAAAGTGGCATTAAGATTATAATGGTGTAGGATTCTATTAATTTTTTCTGATAACCTTTAATGTATGGGATAGCTATGGTTTTACTGTAATTTATATTTTTTTTTGAAGTTTTATGAAGAACTTTATTAATAGTATTTTTGTTATTGCCATTATTTATATATGTATTGCTAATCATTTTTAATTCTTGTTTAAGAGCTTACTCATTAGAGAAAATTGTTTTTGAGGGTGTTAATGACTCCAAGTTTTTGCGAAGGGTGGTGATAAGAGTTAGCATGTATTATTGGCCGGTATGTGTAGGTTTGCAGTAAACAGTGAAGGATAGACCACCTGAGGAGAGACATGTGACTTGTGTATCCAGGAAATGGAGCGAGTTTTGATTTTCAATTTCAGTAGTAAATTTTATGCGCTCATGTTGTTTGTTTAGCATTTGGTGACCGTGGCCAGATAACAAAAACAACGTCAGTGTATCTAACCCAAACTGTACGTTTTAGAGTAAAGGAATCAAGAGCACATTGCTCAAAAGCTTCCATATTAAAGTTAGCAATTGGGGGGGGGGCGTACCTTCTTTTTGTAGGTAAAAATTTATTTTGCTATACAAAGTAACCGGAATGTAGTATGGTGACAAAGAGAGTCGTAATGTCGGAAGGAAAATTTTCTGCAGGAGAAGAATTGTGTCACTGGTTGAGACATTTGTGAAAAGGGCGGAAATGTCAAAACTGACTAATAAATCATCTTTGCCAAGTGTCATGTTTTTAATTTTGTTTATGAAGTGTTGTGTATTCTTTATATAGGAGAGGAAATGTTCTAACAACTCCTTGAGTGTTGAATCTAATTTCTTGGCTGGGTGATAATTAGGGCTGTCTGTTCCCTCAACTATCGGCCAAAGTGGGACATTATGTTTGTGTACATTGGAAACACCATATATTCTGGGAGAATGGGTGTAATGGGGTATCAGTTTTTTAACAGTGTCTGACAGCCACGAAGTGACAGACTGAATTAATTTCAGTTTTGTTCTTTATCCTGTTCGTCGAGTTACAGTTCACAAACTGTTAGGTGTTGTTATCGGAGACTAGTTGATTCATCTGATGGATGTAAGTTGATCTGTCAAGGATGACCATTGCATTAGCTTTGTCCGATTTTGTTATAATTATATTTTGATTAGATTTTAATGATTTGACTGCTGCTAGTTCTGTTTTTGTAAGATTACTACATATGGTTTTCTTTTTGTTCAAAACATTGCTGGTTTGTAAACGAATTTTATCAGCTATATTATTTGGAAGATACTTAATGCCTCTTTCTATGTGGTATGTAACATCCAGTTTATTAACAGTTCTAGGTAATACCGCAAAGTTTAGGCCATTCTCAAGTAATGCATGTTGACCGTTATTTAAGGTGTGGCTAGATAGGTTGATCACTATTGCTTGCATGTGGTTGGTCGCTCCTTGTCTCACTTGTTTGTTATTCATTCTTGGAGTTATTTGCTGGGGAAGAGAGATCCTGATTGGTTAGATTTGTATGATTAGCATTCAAACTTCATCATTGTTTTAAAGTATGAAATTTGGACTTAAGTTTTTCTTTATTGCTTTCCAGAATATGTTTAGCCAAATTATCAGCCTCCTATCCCATTGGCACGTCCTGGAGTTTATTGCATCTATTGCACCTGCAACTTACTTTGTATTGGGGAAACTGGACGTACAATCCCTATCCATAAAAAAGAGCACAAACGACACATTAAATTTAACAATTTTGGTGAAGCAGGTCTCTCTGATCATGCCCTTAACACCCTACACCAAATTGATTGAAAAAGTACCTACTCGTTACATCATATAAAAACCTGATATGAACGGAAATTTAAAGAAGCTTGTGAAATTTTGATGAACCACCCTAATCTTAACAATAATGGTGGCATAAAAATTCCAAAAATTTGGGTTGCACACATTCAGCCCACTTAGTTTCCAGCAAACCCTGACTTTAGGATCTAAGCTAATTTTCAGCATTTATTGAGCACTATCCATACCAGTTGGTTGTAACTTATATGTATACTTTTTTATTTTTATTTATTAATTTTTTTCCTTTTTTGTAAATATGTTGCTCTCCAGCCTAATTTAATTTTGTAACCTAATAGAGGATGATAATAATAATAATCAAACTCTACTTTTATTATTCTTATTACGGGTATCTCCATGGAGTCAGTAGAGTCATCGCGGGAGACCCAAACTAGCAAAACAATATCTGTCATATCTCTTCTTGAATTCATTTACAGACGAAGAGTTCACAACTAAGTCAGGCAATGAATTCCACTCATTCACCACCCTCCAGGCAAAAAACCTTGTTCTGACACCTTTGTTAACTACACTCTTCTTTAATTTCCAGGGATGACCTCTTGTTCTTCCATCACTATCACACAGCTGAAACATTTCCCCTGCATCAATCCTATAAAAACCTTTCAGTAATTTAAATGTTTCTATCATATCCCCTCTTCTTCGCCTATCAACCAATCTCTGCAATCCACAAGCTCTCAATCTATCAATGTAGGGAGCATTTTTTACATCACTCACCAACTATTGGTCACTCTTCTCTGAACCCACTCACAGCCTCCTCATCTCCAAAGAATCCAGGTGACCAGACCTGAGCACAGTAATCCAAATGTGGAAGTATCAACACTTTATAAAGGGGAATAGTAACCTCTTTATCTCTGGATGTCAGTGTGTTCCTCAACAACCAAGTAATCCTATGTGCAATCTTGGACACCTTAGCAATGTGTCCTCTGAACTTCATCTCCTTATCTACCAATACCCCTAAGTCCCTAGCCTCACCAATCTCTTCGAGTACCTTTCCATCAATGTAGTACACAGCTGGTAATCTTTTAATCCCAAAATGCACGACTTTACACTTTTCCACATTGAACTGATATCCATTATCTTTTGCCCATTTTACCAGCTTATTTAAATCATCCTGCAAACTTTCAACATCAGCTTGATTTTTTATTGCAGTACCCAACTTTGCATCATCAGCAAACAACTGAATATCTCCCTGTAAGCCATTTCCTATATCATTTATATACAAATTAAACAACAATGGCCCAAGCCCAAACGACTTACTTTGATGTAGGAAGTTTTTTTTTTTTCACCAGAGGTCAGGCCAATAGTTGTAACGGTTGGTCAGTAACTTTAGCATACCATGTATATTGTAGTGTTGTTTCTTTGTATATATGTGTTGTTATGTCTTTGTATTTGCTTTAAAGTTTATATTCTCTTTATTCCTTATTCTGTTTTTTATTTTTTCTTGTACCAGGAGTTATTTCCATCAAATTTATTTAATTTTAAATGACTGCGCCAGCCTGTGATTCATTCCTGATCCTTAGGTCTACTTCAACGACTATCACTATAATAATACTAGTAACGGGAACACGTGGTATGCAGTCATGGCTCTTCCCCTTTTTCTTACACAAATGTTTCCCCCTTCACTTACACAGGTTCGTAATTTTAACAAGTGGTAGGTCAGTCTCAGTTAACAGAACACACAAAAGTTTGATATAAAATAATGCACTTTAATACTAAAAATTAGAGTATACATGAAATCAAACAAAGGTATTAATATACAATAAATGCATATCTGCACACATGCACTGAGCTCATTCAATCTCTTACGTACTTCTTATAATACAAGGTTATATAATTATAGCTCAGAAGCATTATTCAATCATCGTTATTCCATTGGGTTGCACTAGGATTGAGTGATGCTCCTGTTATTATGTTAGCTCTGGCAATACTAAGTTATTCAAAATTCATACATGATATTTCGCTTAATCTTATTTATTACAAATCTCAAGAGAAACAATCTCCTTGCTATTAGATTTACGCAATTCATAGGTCCAATGCACAAAGCTGTATTTTCAATTAATGCACTTCATTTAACATTTCGTTTCTTAAACTGTCTTATTAAAAGTTCATGTGTACATATTTTATAAGTCACAGCAGGAAGGTAACACCTAGACGTTCAGTCCAAAAGGATCTACGAGTCGAGTCTAGTACGGCTATGCCTAAGGTTTTCTTTTCCTTTCCCTTACAGCACTTCTTAAGCATATAGGTAAGAATTGTTTGGCTTACCGATTAGTTTCCCTGGTTTTATAGCTATTCTTTCCTCGGATACGACAGGACTTCCTTGTCGTCTCCGCTGTCTTTCGTTGAATCCTACGAAGTAGTTACATTGGCAGTAACTCACCAGTGGCCCTGTCTGCTGATTTCTTGTTGTACAGTTGGAAGACTTGTACATGACGGAACCCACTGCAATGTGGAGGGCTGCTGGAAACCGGCGTCAAGCATCCTCAGCCTTCATGGCATTCTCACTAGCACACAGGAAAAATGCAGGAAACAAGAGAGCATTTGAAGAGTACACCGTGCTTATTATTATTATTATTTTATTATTATTATTATTATTAAACAAGACCTCATGTAGTCAAAGACTCATCTAGGAGGTCCTTTTATCTCACACACATCTCATCATACCGGGTCTTAAACACATTCAAACTCCTTGCAGACACCACACTCTCAGGCAAGGCATTCCAATCATTCACAACTCTGCACGAAAAAAACCTGCCTCTCACTCCCCTACTCACACCCTCTTTATACAGTTTCCAGGGATGACCTCTGGTTCTCCCCTGATCTCCCACTATTCGCTGTAGAACTTCTCCACCATTGATCCTATAGCAACCCCTTACCAACTTGTAGGTCTCTATCATATCTCCCCTCTTCCTTCTCTCCACTAGTCTCTGCAAATTACATCTTTTCAATCTTTCCTCATACTCGACATTCCAGAGGTCAGAAACTACCTTAGTCAGTCGCCTTTGGACCCTTTCCAACATCTCCTCATCCTTCTGAAAACCAGGTGACCAAATCTGGGCACAATAGTCCATGTGTGGCCTAATCAAAGCCTTATACAATGGAACAAGAATCTCCCTACTTCTACACGTCAGTGTCCTCCTCATCATTCCCAGAAGTCTTTGTGTTGTCTTCACAATTTTGGCGATGTGACCCCTAAATTTTAGATCCTTATCCACTATCACTCCCAGATCTCTTATTTCCTCTACTTCCAACAATATATTCTTACCAAGCATAAATTCTGCATCCCATCTTTGTTTTCCAAATTTTAAAACCTTACATTTTGCAACATTGAACTCACACCCCCATTTGCTTGCCCAATCACTCAATTTATTCAAGTCTTCTTGCAAGGCCACAACATCTTCACTACTCTTTATGGTTCTTCCCAACTTTGCATCATCTGCAAACAACTGAATATCTCCATCCAAATCTTCGCCAATATCATTAATATACAAGTTAAATAGTAATGGCCCTAAAACAGATCCCTGAGGCACTCCACTAGTGACTTTCCTTTTCCTGGATATTGCACCCCCATACACAACTTGTTGATACCTATCAGATAGCCAGTCTCCAATCCAATGCACTAATCTAATATCCAACCCCATCTGCTCTAGTTTGACTGTCAACTTATCATGAGGCACTCTATCAAAAGCTTTTGCGAAATCCAAGTATATTACTGTGTATCCTTCTCCTCTGTCCAAGGAAGCAGTTACTTTATTGTAATAAGTAAGTAGATTACTAAAACACGACCTCCCTTTAGCAAATCCATGCTGTCCATCAAAGATTATACCATTGTTGTCAACCCAACTCTGGATTCTAGCTCTCACAAGCTTCTCCAACAACTTAACCACAACACCCGACACACAGATAGGCCTATAGTTTGATGCTTGAGTTCGATCACCTCCTTTATGAAGTGGCACAATCTTGCCCTCCTTCCACTCTTTAGAGACTTGACCAAGTGCAAGACTCGTATTAAAAAAATATGTCAAGGCAGGTGTCAACTCTCTGGCACATTCCTTCAGAATACGTGGTGATATATTATCAAGTCCCACAGCCTTATTTACATCTAGTTTACTCAACTCCCCAAACACCTCTTGCTCACTTACAGTCAGTCTCTCCTCCCCATCATCAACTGCTCTTAATCTCTCCATGAAGTCACATTCACAAGATTGAAAGATCTTTATGAACTGCTCATTAAGTATCTCCACCACACATTCTGCAACAGCTGTCTTTATACCATTTCCTCCAATCAATGTCATCCTTCCATAATCATTCTTTCTTTTGCTGGCTACATATCGAAAGAACTCCCTAGGATTCTTTTTAGCTTCATTAGCTAACTGCTGTTCATACCTCTCTTTAGCTACTCTCACCAACCAAGTCACTCTCCTTGCCTGGTCTTTGTAGAACTCATGAAATTGGTTACTTCCACTTCTCTTATGCTGCCTCCACAATGCCCTTTTTCTCTGTATTGCATGCTTAATCTCTTTATTCATCCATCTCACACCTAACTTATTTAACCTTCTCACCCGTGGTATACATTTAGACATTGCATCCACTAAATATTTTTTGAAAATCCCCCAAGCTGCATTGATCTCTTTTCCAGCTAACTCCTCATTCCATGCTACACCTGCAAGCTGTCTCCTGAGCTCTTCATAATCACCCCCCTTGTAGTTCCACATATACCCTTTTTTCACAGGGGTCCTTGCACTGCTGGCAACCACCCAAGTAATCACCTCATGGTCACTTTCACCAATTGGTGGATGATTTGATACCTCATTGATAATTACATCCTCCGATGAGATGACCAAATCCAAGGCCCTTAATCCTCTTGTGCCCTCTGTTACATACTGTCTGAGGTAGTTATCCCTCAAAAACTCAAGAAACTCATTTTCTTTACTTCCAGTTGCTATCTCTTCATTCCAGTCTATATTGCCATAATTAAAATCACCCATAATGATCACCCTTTTCTTATTTGCTTGGCTTATTTGACTATACATTTCACTATCACCACCATCCACATTACCAGGTCTATAACAACATCCCACCAAGTATTTGATTCTATTCACCTCTATCTCACACCATACTGCCTCAAAACCACTGGCCCCATTTCCCCCTTGCATCTCTACCTTGTATGGACATAACTCTTTCTCTATCATCAATAGCACTCCCCCTCCCTTTTTACCCCTTCTATCCTCACGAAACACATCATACCTTTCCATCTCTATTCCTGTCAGGATGTCATCCTCATCTAACCATGTCTCACTTATTCCGACAATCTCTGCGTGCACAGACGCAATTAGTGCAACCATTTCATCCGCCTTGTTTCTTATACTTCTAGCATTGGTATACAAACACAACAACTCATTTCTGGATCTACAGCTAGTTCCACTGATACCACTCACTCGATGTGATCTCTCCATGCTGGACTGGGGCCATTTCCCTTTCTGCTTCTTCATTTTAGAACCCTTTGCAATTCCATCTGTTTCCTTTTGATCCCTGATCATCCCATTACTTTCCTGCCTACACATTCTCTCACCTCCTCTTGGAGCATCCACCTTTCTCACGCTGTGTATCCCTGTCCACCCTGAGCCTCCCCGTTTCCCTGCTCCTCTTGCACACCCACCTATATATGGCAGCGAGCATCCTCTCTCTCTGACTACGTCATGCTCATATGGCCTTCTTTGATTGGTCTCATAGGGTCACGTTCTTTCCTTGGCGGCCTTCTTGATGGAACTCTTACTGCCAAGTTTACTGGATGACGTCTCGGGTTTTTTTTGCTGTGTCATGGACTGATACGTAATGATGAGACCCTCCGCTGATTGGTTAACAACTCTGAAGTCACTTAACATAACTTTTTCTGTATTGGGCATGATTTATAACATAGCTTTTGGATTACATTACAGTAATATTATTGATTAAATTGTTACAGTCTCAAATTACACTTTATTCATTGCTTCTATGCCTTTGCTCATGAGAGCTCAAGCATGTCTTTTTCTTAAGTGAGTAATTTCTCGTGTTGTGGCTGAAACAAATAGCGGTCACAGAGTGAGCCAGTTATTTCCGACACAACAAAGCCCCCCCCCTTTTCTAAAATTTTACTTTAATGAAATTACAGAAAATATTTGTACATTTTATCTGCTCCCCCTTTTTTTCTTTTTCATCAGTTTTCATTAGTTGCTTAACACATGTGAGTGGCTTTACTCTCCATACTGTTTACCTAGAATTGTGCATTTATCACTAGTTTGGTCTTCATTTGCTGCCTTTTTACAGGTACTGGTCAGCTTTTTACCTGTGACAAGATCACCATGTATCTCCTCGATCCTAAGAATGTCTCTTGTATTCGGTTCTCTATTTTTGTGCAACAAGACGTCTTTCCTTTTGCTTGTACACTCACCATTTTCTGTGCACTGGGGATTGTCGTGCAAAGGGTTGTCCCTCCCTTTTCGATCTTCAGTGTTCTGATTGGCAATTTTAGGATTCTCTGTTCGAAGAAACTTAATCTCTCTTTTTGGATAGTCGCACGAGAATCCATTCTTCCTCAGAAAATCCTCCCCTAAGATTAGCCCTATGTGGGAGAGGGAGCTCTTAGGTGGAATCAAAAAATTTTGCCATGCATACAATCCAAACTCAGGTAGCCCTACCTTCAGTCTCACTACTTTAGTGGCATGTGTTGGGGAGGGGGGATATCCCTAAGATCCCAATTGATTTCCTCAAATGTTTGACTCCACTCCTTACACAAAGTCCAAGTTCATTGATGTGGTTTTCAGATATTATAGAGGCTTGGGAACCAGTGTCAATTAGTGCTTCAAAATTTCTTCTGAAGATTTTTCCTCTGACCACCATTCCAGGGAATTTTACATTGCCCTGTCCCCCCTTTTTACTAGGTAATCTGGCACACGTCAGCGATGTTATCTCTGGTCGGTATCTGGTTCTAACGTCTTTTGGTGCTATAAAGCAATCACAAGCAGTATGCCCTAACTTGCTACAGTTGAAGCACCTGGGAATTTCTCAGCGGTAGATTTTTCCCACTCTCTCTCTCTGAGGACAAAAGGGTTTCAGTTCTACAGCTTGCAGCCTCCTCATCATGTGATCCTTTCTCTCTAGCATAGGTTGCTGTAGTCTTTCAACTTCGTCGCTGACAATTTTCTTTATTTTCTCTTCTTGCAAAGAGGTGAGCATTTGATTTTTGGCTGGATCAATTGTTAGCTGGTTGATCACGGCATCAAGATGTTCCACGAGTGGTTTTTGTAGCTTCTCTACCTCTTGCTTGACTATGGATCGAACTTCATTAAAATTAGAAGCACCTGTTGCGACACTGTAGACTGACTCAGAGTTGCTTTCTTCAGAGTCTTTCATTACCCTTTTTTGTTTCTCTTTCCTTTCTATTTCGTCCCTCACAAGGTTTGGATTCCTGTCAATGTCTTTGTTCTCTCTAATAACATTAATAGGACTGACAGAGGTTCCGGGATAAATGTCTCCCAACAATTGTTCTCTTTAAAGTGCAGCATCATAGCTTTCCTTTAAATTGGATATTTCCTTCCCAAATGCAGTCTCCCTTAGTAGTCCAAAGTTTCCTCAAACCAACTCTAAAATGCTGGAATATAGCCCATTCCAGATGTCGTTTTTCTTCATCAGGCACACTTAATGTGTTTAAAGGTGAGCAGCCTGTTGTGAAAGTCAGAGACATTTTCCTTTTCCTTTTGGGTTATTCTCTGGAGCTTCCATAGGTTAGGCCCTACGTTTTTTGTCTTAGAAAACTGGGAGGTTAGGATTTGTCTAAACCTCTAGTAGTCCAAAGTTTCCTTCAATAAGGGTGAGGAGTAGAAAAAGCTCTTTGCTTTTCCAACCAGTTTACTGCTGCGAAGCAGTATGAGTAACTGGAAGTCACTCCATCGCCCTATCTTTCTAAGTTCCTCTACATAATCGAAGAAAGCTCTCATTTTCGGTATCTTCACCTGAGAACTGAGGGAAAATTTGATATCGGTTTATACTCTTAAGAAACTCAGGATCACTTAATTCAGGGGATGTCAGTAAAGACATACTTGCTCTTTCACGTTACCTTGGTTATGGGATATTTTTCTCTTTATAAATTTTCACTTTTTGTGAAAAATTATTGTGCTTGCTTTAATGGTTTTCATTTTGTTCAAGCACATCCTGTCGGCTGCACCATTGTTATGTCTTTGTATTTGCTTTAAAGTTTATATTCTCTTTATTCCTTATTCTGTTTTTTATTTTTTTCTTGTACCAGGAGTTATTTCCGTCAAATTTATTTAATTTTAAATGACTGCGCCAGCCTGTGATTCATTCCTGATCCTTAGGTCTACTTCAACGACTATCACTATAATAATACTAGTAATGGGAACACGTGGTATGCAGTCATGGCTCTCCCCATTTTTCTTATACAAATGTTTCCCCCCTTACACAGGTTCGTAATTTTAACAAGTGGTAGGTCAGTCTCAGTTAACAGAACACACAAAAGTTTGATATAAAATAATGCACTTTAATACTAAAAATTAGAGTATACATGAAATCAAGCAAAGGTATTAATATACAATAAATGCATATCTGCACACATGCACTGAGCTCATTCAATCTCTTACGTACTTCTTATAATACAAGGTTATATAATTATAGCTCAGAAGCATTATTCAATCATCGTTATTCCATTGGGTTGCACTAGGATTGAGTGATGCTCCTGTTATTATGTTAGCTCTGGCAATACTAAGTTATTCAAAATTCATACATGATATTTCGCTTAATCTTATTTATTACAAATCTCAAGAGAAACAATCTCCTTGCTATTAGATTTACGCAATTCATAGGTCCAATGCACAAAGCTGTATTTTCAATTAGTGCACTTCATTTAACATTTCGTTTCTTAAACTGTCTTATTAAAAGTTCACGTGTACATATTTTATAAGTCACAGCAGGAAGGTAACACCTAGACGTTCAGTCCAAAAGGATCTACGAGTCGAGTCTAGTACGGCTATGCCTAAGGTTTTCTTTTCCTTTCCCTTACAGCACTTCTTAAGTATATAGGTAAGAATTGTTTGGCTTACCGATTAGTTTCCCTGGTTTTATGGCTATTCTTTCCTCGGATACGACAGGACTTCCTTGTCGTCTCCGCTGTCTTTCGTTGAATCCTACAAAGTAGTTGCATTGGCGGTAACTCACCAGTGGCCCTGTTTGCTGATTTCTTGTTGTACAGTTGGAAGACTTGTACGTGACGGAACCCACTGCAACGTGGAGGGCTGCTGGAAACCGGCGTCAAGCATCCTCAGCCTTCATGGCATTCTCACTAGCACACAGGAAAAATGCAGGAAACAAGAGAGAGTTTGAAGAGTACACCGCGCTTATATCATTGCAGCGAGTGCCCTCTCTCTCTGACTACGTCATGCTCATATGGCCGTCTTTGATTGGTCTCATAGGGTCACGTTCTTTCCTCAGCGGCCTTCTTGATGGATCTCTTACTGCCAAGTTTACTGGATGACGTCTTGGATTTTTTTTGCTGTGTCATGGACTGATACGTAATGATGAGACCCTCCGCTGATTGGTTAACAACTCTGAAGTCACTTAACATAACTTTTCCTGTATTGGGCATGATTTATAACATAGCTTTTGGATTACATTACAATAATATTATTGGTTAAATTGTTACAGTCTCAAATTACACTTTATTCATTGCTTCTATGCCTTTGCTCTTGAGAGCTCAAGCATGTCTTTATCTTAAGTGAGTAATTTCTCATGTTGTGGCTGAAACAAATGGCGGCCACAGAGTGGGCCAGTTATTTCCGACACAACAGTGTATACTCCAGATTATGACCTTAATGTGAAGGTCGAAACATCAAGTGTTTATTTTGGTTTATATTAAATTAAAGTTTTACTCCAACATGGTAATTGTTATCATAATTTTCATAATATATGTTATTGCTCAATTAAGAGGATAGTACTATCGCTTGATATAATGATAAACATTAACTAAAGAATCATTTGCAACCACATTAATATAGTTATCGTGAAGCTGTTGATGGAGCTTTTTTTTTAATGCATGGTTATTAATTATCTCTCAATGAATGGCAATTCACTTTTACTAAAATATTTTCTGTAAGTGGTTAATTATGCAATATATTATTATTATTATTATTATTATTATTATTATTATTATTAAACAAGACCTCATGGAGTCAAAGACTCATCTAGGAGGTCCTTTATCTTACATACACATCTCATCATACCGTGTCTTAAACACATTCAAACTATTTGCAGACACCACGCTCTCAGGCAAGGCATTCCAATCACTCACAACTCTGCAGGAAAAAAACCTGCCTCTCACTCCCTTACTCACACCCTCCTTATACAGTTTCCAGGGATGACCTCTGGTTCTCCCCTGATCTCCCACTATTCTCTGTAGAACTTCTCCACCATTGATCCTATAACAACCCCTTACCAACTTGTAGGAAT
This sequence comes from Typopeltis vanoorti, assembly GCF_054136105.1. Lineage (NCBI taxonomy): Eukaryota > Metazoa > Arthropoda > Arachnida > Uropygi > Thelyphonidae > Typopeltis > Typopeltis vanoorti. Next base: position 142,824,972 of record NC_143557.1, on the reverse strand, counting down.
CTATCATATCTCCCCTCTTCCTTCTCTCCACGAGACTCTGCAAATTACATCTTTTCATATTGATATTGATATACATATTGATACCTTTACTTTTGTAACTTAGTGTATTTGCAAGAAGATATAATGAAATTTTACCACATATATTAGAAAACTGCATAAAAGATAATTTCACTAATATTAAATTAATCTGCTTTGCTACATAAATGTAGAGATTCAGAAATTTGTTTGGTTTCACATAAAAATACTGGAAATAAATTTTCAACTGAATGTTCTATGCCACATAGTTAAATGATTACACAGTTAAATGCTGTGAAGAATGTCACTTCATTACATTCAGAATACTTCCGGTAATGAACAAATTAATCCGAACAAGCCAAATTTTCATCAGGTTTTTGGCTACGGTTTGGTTTTTGTTTCAGTTCAGAATAATTTTGGTTTCGGTTTACTATTTTAAGCTTTGGTTTTAGTTCACTATTTTGGTTGAGTGTTGCATGTTTTAACTGTCACTGTATGTTTATTAATAGTATTGTGCATTTTTAATAGTGTACAGAAGTTGACATTTGTAGTGTTTTATTCATTTTGTGTAGCTATAAAATGGATACATTTCCAAGAAAACGTTCAAAAATATTAGTATTATTATTACGGGCAACTCCAGGGAGTCATTAGACTCATCGAGGGAGGCCCCAAATCATATTGATCACAACTATTTGACATTCAGACAGTATCTATCATACCTCGCCTTAAACTCATTCACTGTCACAGCATCCACCACAGACTCAGGGAGCGCATTCCACTCATTCACTACTCTAAAAGTAAAGAACCCAACTCTAACACCTTTACTAACCACACTTTTGCCCAGTTTCCATGGATGTCCCCTAGTCCTCCCACAACCAACCCTGTTCTCAAAAATATCTTCTGAATTAATTTTATAGAAACCCTTCAGTAATTTGAATGTCTCAATCATATCTCCCCTCCTCCGCCTATCAACCAATTTTTGCAACCCACAAATCCTCAACCTGTTCTCATACGGTTCATTCCACAGACCTGCTATCATCTTGGTCACTCGCCTCTGGATCCTCTCCACCTCCTCCCCATCAAGAAGAAACCTAGGTGACCAAATCTGAGCACAGTAGTCTAGATGGGGTCTTATCAAGGCTCGATAGAGAGGAACAATAACCTGCTTGTCTCTGCTTGTCAACGTATTCTTCAGCAACCAAGTGATTTGATGAGCTGTTTTGGTCACTTTTGCAATGTGTCCCCTAAATTTCAATTCCTTATCTACCAACACTCCTAAATCTCGTGCCTCATCAATTTCCTGGAGCACGGTTCCACCAATGCAGTAAACTGCCGCCAATCTTTTCACCCAAAATGCATAACCTTACATTTTGCCACATTAAACTGACATCCATTCTCCTTAGCCCAGACCTCCAATCTATCCAAATCATCCTGCAAAATTTTGACATCTGCATTCACAAATATGTACTCTTTCTCGGCACACCTCCATGACTCAAAGACAATTGCCAATGAGTGTTGTTGGTTTGTGAACTGTTAATGCAATTTTAAAAAGTTAGAGAGACAGGTACCTTTTCTCCTGACAGAAAGTGAAAATGTGGGGGAAAAAAAAAAAACACTTACTCAAGATCGTTTATTAGTTAGGAAAAGCGAAATGAATCCAATATTGTCTGCTATAGACTTTTATTATTATTATTATTTAAGCCTCCATGGATTCAAAGCACTCATCGCGGGAGGTCCTTTCTAGAAAACACAAAGTTTATCAAGAAGCATCACGGGAGGGCCCTCCTAGGAAACACAAAGTCTATCATAGCACTCCTTAAACTCAGTGACCATTCCCGCTCTCACCACTCTATATGGCAATGCATTCCATGGTTCAACCACCCTCCATGCAAAGAAACCACTCCTCACCCTCTTGCTCACAGCTTCGTTTCATAACTTACAGGGATGGCCCCTAGTAATCACTTCTTCCTGCTGCTCAACCAAGCAAAAGAACTCCCCTGTGTCAACCCTGTAACCACCTCTCAACAGTTTAAAAGTCTCAATCATATCACCTCTCCTTCTTCTATCTACCAAACTCTGCGTCCACATTCCCTCAATCGATCCTCATAACTAACATTTTACAATCCTGTAACCATCTTTGTAATCTGACTCTATACCCTTTCCACAGTTAATTTATCCCCTTCAAATCCTGGGTACCAAATCTGAGAACAATAGTCTTAAGTGTGGTCTGATCAGAGTCTTATACAATGGAATGATAACTCTTTTATCTCTGCAGGTCAGTGTCCTTCTCAGCATTGCAGCAATCCTCTGTGTTACCTTCACCACCTTTGCAATATGTCCCCTAAATTTCAGGTTTCTATCAATCATCAACCCCAGATCTTTTGCTTACCCTACTTCCTCCAGTATAACTCCTCCCATAGAGTATGCAGTGTCCCATCGATGGTTCCCAAACCTCAAGACCTTACATTTTCCTGCATTAAACCGAGACCCCCATTCATTTGCCCATCTATCTAGCTTATTCAAATCCTCTTGCAGGGCTGCCGCATCTGCACTATTACTAATAACCCTTCTCAGCTTTACATCATCCGCAAACAACTGAATATCCCTCCCCTGTAATCCACTGACAATGTCATTGATATAAAGGTTAAACAATAAAGATCCCAGTACTGAGCCTTGTGGGACCCCACTTGTAATCCTCTGCTTCCTTGAAACTGCCCCACCATACACAACTCTCTGATACCTATCGGACCGCCAATCCTGAATCCAGTTGACCAACCTGACATTCAAACCTATGTGCTGCAATTTAAATATCACCTTATCATGTGATACCCTGTCAAATGCCTTCGCTAAGTCTAAGAAAATGGCAGTATATGCCTTTCCCTCATCTACTGCTCTTGTAACTTTATTATAAAAGGCTAGCATATTACTAAAACACGAGCGTCCCTTACCAAATTCATGTCAACTCTCACAGATAATATTACCCTCATCTGCCTAATACTGTATACGGTTCCTCACTAATTTCTCCAAGATCTTAAGAACTACTGATGACACACAAATTGGCCTATAATTAGACACTTCCAGTCTGCTTCTGCCCTTTTTCAATGGCACTATCTTATCTTACTTCCATTCTTTGGAATGGAAGGAAGGTAAGGCACCTTTCCCGTAGCCAGACTTTCATCAAAAAGCCAGGTCAAAGGAGCTGTCAGTTCTTTAGCACATTCTCTCAAAACTCGTGATGAAATACCATCTGATCCCACAGCTTTACTGACATCCAGAGTAATAAGTATTTGGAACACACTCTCCTCCTGCACCTCTAAACCTCGATCCTGCCCTATCCCTCTAGTATTCAAATTTACTCCTCCAGGTTGAAATACTCCAATAAAGTGTTCATTGAACAATTCCAATATGTCCTCTGCATAAGTCAATATAATAACCATTTCTATCCCACAATGTTATTCTTCCATAATCATTTCTCCTCCTACTGGCCACATAGCTAAAAAATTCCCTAGGATTTTCTTTGGATCTTAGGGCCAATCTCTTCTCGTATTCCAGTTTCGCCTTCCTTCCCATACTAGTTATTCTCCTGGCAAGTGTCTTATATTCTTCATGCATCTGCTCTTCACCTGTCTCCTTATATCTCTTCCATTACCTCCTTTTCACATGCAGTTCCTGTTTAATATTGTTTGTCATCCACTTTACACCAAATTGTGTCCTCTTCCTCACTTGTGGAATACAGCTTACTATTGCTGCTAACAAATATTCCTTTACAATTTAGCAAACACTAATGATATCCCAGCCTTCCAATTCCTCCCTCCATGAAACTTCCCCAAATTGATGTCTAAGACTATTCTTCTTGCACTTGCAAAGTAAAAACTACATGGTTACTCTCTCCAACTGATGGGAGAGATGTCATCTCAGTTATTATCAACTCTTCTGATTCTATGACCAAATCCAAAACTCTTGAACCCCCTTGTTCCCTCTGTTGCATGTTGCCTGAGACATTTGTCCCTCAAGAATTCTAGTAATTCCATTCCCTGATTGCCCCATGCATCTTCCTCTCCAAATTTATTCTGCTATAGTTAAAATCTCCCATAACAATCATTCTTCTTGCACTTGCCAAGCTGAACTATCTAAACATCTCCTGGTCCCCACCCTCTGTGCTCCTTAGTTTGTAGCAGCACCCCACTAAATATCCCTTCTTGCCTATCTCTACTTCAGCATATGATTTCAAAATCATTACTGTCACTGCCTTCTGAAGTCTCCACTCTTAGAGGACATAAGTCGTCAGTTGGGGCGTTCGTGAGTCAAGTGCAGTGACATGTATAAGAAGAGCTCCTGATTGGGATAAGTTTTCTAGGAATAATTAAATATATATGCGTAATTGTTTGAGTAAGAGAGGTTGTAAACATGGTGCGCTACTGGTTTTATTAGTGTGGGGCTTTTTTTTTGCCAAAACTTAATTACAAAATCATTATTATTAGACTTCGTGACCTGCAAAAAAGGGCGGCGACATTGTCATTCCATGACTTTAATTTAGATTTCAGTCGTTTCGTTAAGTGTGAGGTCTGTTATATGTATTCTTTTGTTTACATAAATGATTTGTGGATATTTGGTGAGGATGGAAGGAGGATGTGTGCCAAGTGTGACCTGAATGAGGAATTAATGAATGCAAATATGAAATTGATGACAGACAGTGTTAGTAGCGAGATTGTCGTGGGGAAAATGAATGCACATTTGAAAGAGAGGGATGGTGAGAAAGAGAGGCGAAAAAATGTTAAAAAATCAGTAAAAAAAGAAAAAGAGTGATTTGAAAACCATAATGGTTAAAAGGGACGAAAGTGTGGTGAGAGTGGCGGAAGGAAATGAAATTGAGAGAACGGATGAAACTAGAAATGGCGTGACACAGAAATCAAAAGTGAAAAAAATCGAAAGAATGGATGATAGCGAAAGTTCGACACATGTTGGACTGAAAGAACAGGAACAAAGAAAGATGAATGAGGGTGAAAATGGGAAGAATGATAGCGAAAGTTGGACGCATCTTGGACCGAAAGTACTGAAACAAAGAAGGATGAATGAGAGTGAAAGTGAGTAGACAGGGTCGAGAGTTAGAAAGATTGAATGATAGAGAGAATGTGTTGCGAAATTCTGAAGTTGAATAGGATTAGATGAGGCAAGAAATCAAATAGATGCTGACGTGTAGAAGTAGGGAGATTCTTGTTCCATTGTATAAGGCTTTCATTAGGCCACACATGGACTATTGTGCCCAAATTTGGTCACCGGGTTTTCAGAAGGATGAAGAGATCTTGGAAAGGGTCCAAAGGAGACTGACTACGGTAGTTTCTGAAATCTGGAATGTCGAATATGAGGAAAGATTGAGAAGCTGGTGGACAGGAGGAAGAGGGGGGATATGATAGACCTACAAGTTGGTAAGGGGTTGTTATAGGATCAATGCTGGAGAAGTTTTACAGAGAATAGTGGGAGATCAGGGGAGAACCAGAGGTCATCCCTGGAAACTGTATAAAGAGGATGTGTGTAGGGGAGTGAGAGGCAGGTTTTTTTTAAATTCCAATCATTCACAACTATGCATGATTGGAATGCCTTGAGAATATGGTATCTGCAAAGTGTTTGAATGTGTTTAAAACACGGTATGAAGAGCTGTGTGTGTGTGATAAAAGGACCTCCCAGATGAGTCTTTGACTCCATGAGGTCTTGGGTTGGTAATAATAATAATCATAAGCAGTACTCCACCACCATGCTTTCTCTTCCTATCCTACCGAAAAATGCTGTACCCTGCTATCCTCTTCTGTCAACCACATCTCTGTGATCCCAATAATCTTTGGCCATGCTGATGCTATCAGTGCCACCAATTCTTCTCCTTTTCCGGTTACTCCTGGCATTAGTATAAAGTATAAAAATGCCACTGTTTTAAAATCTAGCATTATCCCCCTCTAGACTCCATTGGGCTCAGCGTTACAATGTTGTCCCTCTTCTCCAAAGTACCCATTCCCACAAGAGGCCATCTATCCTGGGTATTTTAGTTTCCCTGCATTGACACACTGACTCCTTCTGAACAGCGATCTCTCCAGATGGAAAGTTTATGGCAGTGCCTGTGAATAAGTTTCGTTAAACTTGTGCTCCCGAATTTTATCGTAATTGCAAGTATCTTTTTTGTGCAAAATAGCCATTAAATGGATACAGAGGGCACTAAAGAGCCAGTTACTTCTGCACAACTTTTAAGTACCCATAGTCTTTCATACCAGCTATTTTCAATTTAAAAAACAGCCACGTGAAAGCGCCCGATATGCCTACCATCCGAAGTAAAGATGGCTGCAACAAAGGCCAACAACGAAAGATTACTTCCAAGTCCTGTCAGCATAGCGCAGATGGTAGCCAACAAACCAAAAGACAATACGAAGTGCTGCAGTTGTGAAACCGGAGTTACCGAAAGAAAAAAAGGTATGTCGTGCAATTTCTGTTGCAACTGGCTACATTCCTGCGTGAAGATAGATGAATTGCCGCACAAGCTTTTTATCGAACTGAACCAGCCTTTTTTCTGTTCGATGTGCCTTCCTTCTGTTAAACAGCTGCTGAACTTACGCAAACGAGTTGAAAATCTCGAACAACATCTTAATAACACGATCACTACTTTCTCATCCAAAATCCGAAAGTTGGAAACATAGCTCAAGATACTCGAAGACCAGCACTCGATACCCGTTAACAAACTCCGGGATTTAATCACATCACCGGTACATGCGTCGCTTGAGGCCAAAAACAGGAGACTCAATGTCGTTATCTGAACTTTCCGGAGGAAAATGGTAAATCTCTGAAAGAAGAAGTTAGCAAACTAGCAGGTGAATGCAACTTTGATCCCAGGAATATCATCAAATGTCATCATTTCAGTCCCATAAACAAAAGAAAGGATGGAGCGAACTTTCCACGTCTCGTGAAAGTGATCTGTGATACACCGACAAACAGTTCCAAATTAATAACGGCGATAAATAGCAAGCTAAAGACAGTTGCCCCCAATCATATGTATGTGCTCAGCCTGACTTAACCTTTGTACAAAGGGAACAAAGACGCCAACTTAGAAGACAGCTAGAAGAAAAACACTAAAATGGAGACAACAGCTGGACCATAGACTACAAACAAACCAAACTAGTGCAAAAATCAAGTGACACTACTAGTAGCCACCAAGGAGACCAGTATGCAGGTGCCACATAGGAAACGTGCAAGACCCTCGCTGTCCAACCCATGCTCCACAGACCCTTGCATATCCACTACACCAACATTCGTGGTCTCAACTCAACCTTAATAGCATTCACTATCATCTGTAGTCAACCAAACCCCACCTACTCTTCTTAACAGAAACTCAAATTTCATCTTCCCCCGGCACCATCCATCTCAACCATCCAAACTATTCACTATTTAACTCCTTTCGACCTAATGGTGGTGTGTGTGCATATATCCACTCTGACATACCTTGCCAGAGAGCACCTAACCTAGAATCGACCAACTTTGACCTTCTTTGGCTAAAAATATCCCTCTCCCATTCAGTCAAATTCATCTGCTGTCTCTATCGCTCTCCCAATGCCACCGACCACTCCGAGCTCTTTAGTTTCTTCTCCTCAAAAGTTGATTTCCTCCAGTCCCACTATCCTAATAGCGAAATCATCCTCCTAGGTGATTTTAATGTCCATAACACCAACTGGTTTTCCTCTTCCAGTTGTACAGATCCTGCAGGCAGAGACGCTGAAATATTTGCCATCACCAATGACCTTACACAAATTGTTCACAATCCGACCAGATAATCCAAATACCCTAGAACTCTTCCTTACCAATGACCCTTCTAAATATACAGTGAATGTAGTGAGCCCCCTGGGCTCACTACTCTACCTTGAAGGTATCCAGCTATTGACCACAACCTAGTGCTCATCTCTTGCCCCATGCAACAACGCTTACACAGCCACACCTGCACAAGAGTAGTTTGGCATTATAACTGTGCCAAATGGGACAGCCTCCGAGACTACTATGCTTCCTTCCCATGGTTGGACTATTGTTTGCAGTCTTCCAATCCAAACATATGCACCGAACACATCACCGAAGTAATCCTCACTGGCATGATAACATACATTCCCCACACCACTCTGAACTGCCGTCCCCTATCCAAACCCTGGTTCTCCAAAAGATGTGCCAAGGCTGTACAAATAAAAATTCAGGCATACCACAACTGGCTCAAATTAAGAACTCTGTCCTCCTTTATTGAAGCCCAAAACAGATGCAAAAAAATTATCAATGATTCCAAAACAGAATTTGAACGGGCAAAATGCAGGAAACTTGCAGCCTGTCCTAGTGGCAGCCATGCCTTTTGGTCTCTTGCCAAAGCAATTGGTCGCAACTTTTGCCTTACACTACTCCCACCACTATCATACCCAGATCGCTCAATTGCAACATCACCCACAGAAAAAGCTAATCTCCATTTGCCTCCAATGCATGCATAACTGACAATGGCAAATGCCCCCTGTATCCTTTTGCCAGAAAGAGATCATAAACCTGCTGTCAAAATTAGACACAAAAAAAGCCCCTGGCCCTGATGGCATTCCTCCAGTTGTCCTGAAGGTCTGTGCAACTGAACTGACTCCTATCCTATGCCATCTGTACACACTCTCTTACTCCACTATATATCCCAAAGCCTGGAAATTGGCCTATATTCAACCCATTCCCAAAAAAGTGACAAATCTAGCTACCGTCCTATCTAACTTACCTCAATCCTATCTAAAGTGATGGAGAAAACCATCAATGCTCAACTCCTACTCTACCTTCAAGGTACCCAGCTATTAAGCGACCACCAGTACAGATTCCGTCGATGCCAATCAACAGGTGATCTGCTCTCATATATCACCCATCTCTGGATATATGGCATGGAAAAATTTGGTGAATCCCAAGTAGTTGCACTTGATATCTCTAAAGCCTTTGACTGGGTCTGGCACAAAGGCTTACTAAGCAAACTTCCATCATTTGGACTGTCTCAGGACTTCTGCAGATGGATTGCCAGCTTCCTGTCTGGACGCACACTATGTGTAATGGTAGATGGCTCCCTATCCTCCCACTATCCAACTAATGCTGGGGTCCCACAAAGCACACTTCTCTCACCGACCCTCTTCCGTCTGTACATTAATGACCTACATCAGTTGACCTCCAATCCAATATACAGTTTTGCAGATGACAGCACATTGCACTCCTCTCTTTCATTTGATAAACCTTACCCTACACAACTCACTTCAACCCACAGAACATCAACCACAACTTCCCTTAACTCAGACCTCCAAAACATCCTCCGATGGGGCCCTGATAACCTCATTAACTTTAACGCTAGTAAAACCCAGTTCTGTCTTATTTCCCACAAAAAAAGAACCGTTTTCTCCCAGTATTATTTTTGATAACACTCAAATTCCCAGACTAGATGAAATTTCTCTTCTTGGAATTACCATGACATCAGGCCTCTCCTGGCATAAACACATCACAACCATTGCATCCTCAGCTTCCAAAAAACTAGGCTTTCTCTTTCTCTCAAGACATTCACTTCAAAACAGCTGTTAACCTTATATAAATCGCAAATCCACCCAGCTATCGAATATTGTTCTCACATTTGGAGTGGGGCTCCTAAAATCTCCCTCAAAATGATTGACTCAATACAGAGGAGAGCAATTAGACTGATAAATGATCCATCTCTTACCAACTCGTTCCCCCCCACTTTCACATAGACGTTTAGTCTTTGCAATTTGTATATTCTACAAATATTTTTGGAAAATGCTCATCTGAAACAACATCAATAATTCTCCCACTTTGTACTAAACCCATTGGAACACGTACATTCACCTCCCAACATCACTTCACAGTACCCTTGAAACTCACAGAACAAGTTTCTTTTCCTCCTCCTTCATCCCTGCTACTGCTGTACTGTGGAACAGTCTTCCCCCTGATGTATTTCCCAAGGAATACAATATACAGGCTAAATTAAGGGGATATTAGATCCCACATTGTTTTAAAACCAAATAAGGACACAAAGATTGGAATCAGAGAGTTTCATGCCGAATATAGTATAAAAAACTATAAAAGTATCGGCGAATACTAGCATGAGCTAAATGCAAATAGTTCTAGAACGTAGTATAAACGTGGGCAACTCGTTGCAAAGGTAGGGAAAGTTCTGATCACTATTCTTGGTATTTTCCATAATGTAAAAACACATTTCCTAGAAAATGTATGCTGTTATTACATTATGGTAGGAGGTCACTACCCAGACCGGTTTCAGCCTTTATTGAGGCTTCATCAGTGGGTAGCTAGACCAAATTAATAAATTAATACCAAAGGGTATTAATTTGGGTAGTGGGATGGGAAAGGAGGAACTTGTTAACATTCAATTTAAAAGCCTGTATATTGCTTAAATATAAAGAGCCAACGGGCTTCATTTCGGTGATATAAACATTAATTAAATTAAGGGGATATTAGAGCCCACATTGTTTTAAAACCGAATAAGAACTCAAAGATTGGAATCAGAGAGCTTCATGCCGAATATAGTATAAAAAACTATAAAAGTATCGGCGAATACTAGTGTGAGCTAAATGCAAGTAGTCCTAGAACGTAGTACAAACACGGGCAACTCGTTGCTGAAACTCTCTGATTCCAATCTTTGAGTTCTTATTCGGTTTTAAAACAATGTGGGATCTAATATCCCCTTAATTTAATTAATGTTTATATCGCCGAAATGAAGCCTGTTAGCTCTTTATATTTAAGTAACTTAATGGGTGCACCTTTTGGACAACTCGTATAGCAGAGTATATAAGTTCTTTTCGCTATACCCTTTGGTATTAATTTGGTCTAGCTACTCACTGATGAAGCCTCAATAAAGGCTGAAACCGGTCTGGGTAGTGACCTCCTACCATAAAATGTAATAACAGCATACATTTCCTAGGAAATGTGTTTTTACATTATGGAAAATACCAAGAATAGCGATCAAAACTTTCCCCACCTTTGCAATGAGTTGCCCGTGTTTGTACTACGTTCTAGGACTACTTGCATTTAGCTCACACTAGTATTTGCCAATACTTTTATAGTTTTTTATACTATATTCGGCATGAAACTCTCTGATTCCAATCTTTGAGTTCTTATTCGGTTTTAAAACAATGTGGGCTCTAATATCCCCTTAATTTAATTAATGTTTATATCACCGAAATGAAGCCTGTTGGCTCTTTATATTTAAGCAATATACAGGCTTTTAAATTGAATGTTAACAAGTTCCTCCTTTCCCATCCCACTACCCATATATGGGCCCAACATAAAAAAAAAAAGATACCTAAGTCCTTCCTCATTCAAATGCATCCACATATTTCAATCCTCTCTTCTGACACATTCTAGCTATTATGTTATTCAATATTACTGCTCTTCTGCTCAGCTCGTCACTATCATACCTAGGCAACATGCATACTATCTTTCCTCTTTGCATTTCCTTTGTACCACCTCAAGCAAGAATCTCATATCTCTCACCACCCAATTTACATTGCCTCTCAAGTCATTCATTCCTACCATCACAATCATCTCATTCACCCTTTCACCCCTCTTAATTGCCATAGCCACACTTTCTATCTTTCCTCCAGTCAAACAGTCCTCACGCATCCCATTTTGCACACCACGGATCATTGAGTCCCCATACATTACATCTCTTACCACCATGTTCCTCGATTGCACCCATTCATTCCTCACTCTCTCTTCTAACACTTTCTCTCTGTGTTCCACTACTTACCTGCCTTCCTGACATCACTCTATCCCTGGTTCCAGTGCTCCCTTGCATTATTCTCCTTCCCTCTCTCCTACTGTTTCCATTCTCTCCTCTTCTATCATTCCCATAACTCTCTCTCTCTCTCTCTCTCATTTCCTCTCTTCCACTAATCCTATTCTCTCCTCTTCTATCATTCCTATAACTCAGTCTCATTCCCTCTCTTCTACTGTTCCTATTCTCTCCTCTTCTATTATTCCCATTACTCTCTCTCATTCCTACTCTGAATCACCTAATCTCATCTTCCACACTTCTCATCTTATTCCCTAGACATTCCACCTGCTCTTTCAGCTCATCTGTCTCTCTCTGCAAGTCAACCACTCTTGTTTGCCATTCATCCTCCCAATTGAGACTGTCCGAAAACTTCACAATCATTCATCCTTTCCACACTCCCTCTCATTTTCATTCATATTTCTCTCACTATTCTCACCCTCTATCATACTACTCATCTCTCTACATGGAGAATCTCCTCCCTCTGACCCAACGAGGTCAGTTATAGTCCCTCTAACTCACCAAGTTTCTCCCATTGCCTGCATTTTGCGCATATACGTTCTCATAACTCTCTCATTCCCTCGCTTCTACTGTTCTTATTCTCTCCTCTTCTATCATTCTCATAACTCTCTCTCATTCCCTCTCTTCTACTGTTCCTATTCTCTCCTCTTCTACCATTTCCATCCCTCTCTCATTCCCTCTTTTAAAAGGACTTAAATAGAGAACTTGGCAGTTAGTGCGATTAATGTTTCTGATATAACAGTCCAGCAAAGATTATTGGAATCAGGGAGGACTGCTTACAGACCAAAAAAGAAACAACTGTTGATGAAGGCTATGTGGTAAAATAGACTTCAGTGTGGAAAAGTGTACAAAGATTGGGCTATTGAGAAGTGAAAGAAGGTCATATTCTCAGATGAGAGCCATTTCTTTGTCCAAGGAGAGCAAGGATACTATGTTTGCAAATCTGCTGCTGAGAAGATGTCTTCCACCCACCTTCAACAAGTTCCTGAACACCCAGCTAAAAAGATGTTCTGGGGTTGTTTTACACATGACAATCCAGGATCACTTGTGCCTGTTGACGGTATGATGAAAAGTGACAATACATAAAAATTTTAGACAAAAGAATGGTCCCGCTATTCCAGATAGATAAAAAACAACTCAACTTCCAACAGGATCTCACTCTATGCCACGACTCAATAGAAAATTTGCCATAGTGAAAAAGAGACTTGGAAGATTAAATTGTAATACAAATAATAGCTTTGTACTGTGCAATCCATTATAAAAGTTTGATTTTGAGATGCAGAAATAAGAAAAATGTGTTCTACATTGGTAGAGTCCATGCCTAAGTGAATTAACGAACTTATTAGCAACAGAGGAGCACATAAATTATTAGGTCAAGTTGGAATTTAATTTTTGTACTTACTTTCTTGAGAAATTAAAATTTTTCTTTAAAATGTGAGTGTTTGAATTAATTTGTTCCTTACTGTAATTCCTTTATTGCTAATTCTCTTACTTTTCATGTATAAGATGCATCTAAGTGGAATCTGATGTTTCAACTACCTGTTAATCACTGATCTGCAAGGGAAGATGTGCAAATATGTATTGCATGAACAGAATGACTTATGTAATAATGAACAGACATTTGGCATGTGTGTTCATGATATCCACAAGAAGCTAATAATTGTTATCATTATTATTATACAGACATCTCCATGGAGTTAGAAGACTCATAGAGTTAGGAGTTAGAAATGGACAAGAACAACCTTGTAAACTTCAATGCCACCAATATCAGTCCTGTCTGATCTCTCACAAAAAAAAAAAAAAAAGCGCTCACCCCCCTTACCTTCAGTAATACTGAGATATCCAAAAACACGATCAGATCTCTCTACTTGGACTTAGCTGTGCCTTTGATCTTTCCTGGCATAACCACATTTCGACTATAGTTTCTGCATCGCCAAAGAACTTAGTGTAATTTTTCTATTCCTCTTGTTTGCCCACAGGAGGAATAGAAGAGTCTTGTGGCCTTTTATATGTGGATTAGATATACCAAGAAATATATATCTTGTGGTCATGGTGGATGGATGCACATCCGAAGTTCAGGGAACATGCAACAAAGGTGAAGACTAATCAGTATTGCAACAATCCTGCCTATGATCGTGTTAATGCTGAGAAGAACATTGATCAGGAGAGATTACAATGGGTTGTTCTATTGCATAAGGTCCTGATTAGACCACATCCGGATTACTGTGCTTAGATTTGGTCATCAAGATTTGAATGGCATGAAAAACTTTTGAAGAGTGGTATAAATGCTGATAACAAAATTGATATTAAGAGTGTGGAATAATGATTATGAGGATAAATTGAATATGTAATCTGCAGTGTTCATGGATAGAACATGAATGGATGATACATTTGGGACATTTAAGCTGTTTAGGAGTATTTATGGATGATTGAAAAGATTTTTCATTTGATAAAAGAAAGGACTATATCCTTCAGTTACCCAAGGGAGTATAAGAGAGTGAGAAGTAGTTTTTTTAAAATATATATATTATTATTATTATTATTATTATTATTATTATTATTATTATTACTTGCAACTCTCATCATGGGAGGCCCCAAATCATGTTCATCACAACTATTCGACATTCATACAGTATCAATCATACCTCGTCTTAAACTCATTCACTGTCACAGCATCCACCACAGACTCTGGCAGCCCATTCCACTCATTCACCAGCTCTAACACCCTTATTAACCACACTTTTTCCCAGCTTCCATGGATGTCCCCTAGTCCTCTCACAACCAGCCCTGTTCTCAAAAATATCTTCTGAATTAATTTTATAGAAACCCTTCAGTAATTTGAATGTCTCAATCATATCTCCCCTCCACCTATCAATCAATTTTTGCAACCCACAAATACTCAACTTGTTCTCATAAGGTTCATTCCACAGACCTGCTATCATCTTTGTAACTCGCCTCTGGATCATTTCAACCTCCTCCCCATCAAGAAGAAAACTAGGTGACCAAATCTTGGCACAGTGGTCGAGATGGGGTCTTATCAAGGCTCGATACAGAAGAACAATTACATGCTTGTCAACGTATTCTTCAGCAACCAAGTGATTTGATGAGCTGATTTGGCCACTTTTGCAATGTACCCCCTAAACTTCAACTCCTTATCCACCAACACTCCTAAATCTCGTGCCTCATCAATTTCCTGGAGTACAGTTCCACCAATGTAGTAAACTGCTGCTAATCTTTTCACCAAAAATGTGTAACCTTACATTTTGCCACATTAAATTGACATCCATTCTCCTTAGCCCAGACCACCAATCTATCCAAATCATCCTGCAAAATTTTGACATCATCTGCATTCACTATTGCCCTACCCAACTTTGCATCATCCGCAAAAAATGAACTGTTCTTCTCAGATCCTTTCTTATATCATTAATGAACAAATTAAACAACAGTGGTCCAAGAACAGATACTTGTGGCACACCACTAGTCATGGGCCATCTTGTGGACTCTACTCCTGAATAAACCACTCCCTGATATCTCTCCGTCAACCACCCTCCTATCCATCCCCATATGCTCATTTTACTGATTAGAATTCCATGTGTTATCCTGTCAAAGGCCTTTGCAAGGTGCAGTAGAATCACTGTAAACCCATTACCCTTATCTAGTTCAGCCGTCACTGTATTATAAAACGTGAGCAAGTTACTGAGGCATGACCTACCCTTCACAAAACCATGCTGTCCCCGATACAGTATCCCATTTTCATCTATCCAATCTTGTATTTTCCTCATGACTATTTTCTCCAAGACATTGATAATGATTCCTGTTATGCTGATTGGCCGGTAATTTTCAACAGCAGCCTTGGAACCACCTTTATGCAGCGGAACTATTTTCCCCTCTTTCCACCCCCTTGAGACAGACCCAGACCCGAGGCTCAAATTAAACAAAATGGTCAAGGTCACTGACAATTCTTCAGCCGCTTGACGTATGACACGAGCTGGTATACCATCCAATCCCACAGATGTATTGACATTGAGGTTCTGTAATATAGACTATTTACCTCCACTTCGTTCATCACATTTCCAGTATAAGCTGTTGGTTCTTCCATTCCTGCAATGCCACCACCTGGATGATATATTATTATTATTATTATTATTATTATTATTAAAACAAGACCTCATGGAGTCAAAGACTCATCTAGGAGGTAATTTTATCTCACACACATCTCATCATACCGGGTCTTAAACACATTCAAACTCCTTGCAGACACCACACTCTCAGGCAAGGCATGCCAATCATTCACAACTCTGCATGAAAAAAACCTGCCTTTCACTCCCCTACTCACACCCTCTTTATACAGTTTCCAGGTATGACCTCTGGTTCTCCCCTGATCTCCCACTATTCTATGTAGAACTTCTCCACCATTGATCCTATAACAACCCCTGATCAACTTGTAGGTCTCTATCATATCTCCCCTCTTCCTTCTCTCCACTAGACTCTGCAAATTACATCTTTTCAATCTTTCCTCATACTTGACATTCCAGAGGTCAGAAACTACCTTAGTCAGTCGCCTTTGCACCCTTTCCAACATCTCTTCATCCTTCTGAAAACCAGGTGACCAAATCTGGGCACAATAGTCCATGTGTGGCCTAATCAAAGCCTTATACAATGGAACAAGAATCTCCCTACTTCTACACGTCAGTGTCTTCCTCATCATTCCCAGAAGTCTTTGTGTTGTCTTCACAATTTTGGCGATGTGTTCCCTAAATTTTAGATCCTTATCCACTATCACTCCCAGATCTCTTATTTCCTCTACTTCCAACAATATATTCTCACCAAGCATAAATTCTGCATCCCATCTTTGTTTTCCAAATTTTAAAACCTTACATTTTGCAACATTGAACTCGCATCCCCTTTTGCTTGCCCAATCACTCAATTTATTCAAGTCTTCTTGCAAGGCCACAACATCTTCACTACTCTTTATGGTTCGTCCCAACTTTGCATCATCTGCAAACAACTGAATATCTCCATCCAAATTTTCGCCAATATCATTAATATACAAGTTAAATAGTAATGGCCCTAAAACAGATCCCTGAGGCACTCCACTAGTGACTTTCCTTTTCCTGGATATTGCACCCCCATACACAACTTGTTGATACCTATCAGATAGCCAGTCTCCAATCCAATGCACTAATCTAATATCCAACCCCATCTGCTCTAGTTTGACTGTCAACTTATCATGAGGTACTCTATCAAAAGCTTTTGCAAAATCCAAGTATATTACTGTGTATCCTTCTCCTCTGTCCAAGGAAGCAGTCACTTTATTGTAATAAGTAAGTAGATTACTAAAACACGACCTCCCTTTAGCAAATCCATGCTGTCCATCAAAGATTATACCATTGTTGTCAACCCAACTCTGGATCCTAGTTCTCACAAGCTTCTCCAACAACTTAACCACAACACCTTACACAGATAGGCCTATAGTTTGATGCTTGAGTTCGATCACCTCCTTTATGAAGTGGCACAATCTTGCCCTCCTTCCACTCTTTAGGGACTTGACCAAGTGCAAGACTCGTATTAAAAAAATATGTCAAGGCAGGTGTCAACACTCTGGCACATTCCTTCAGAATACGCGGTGATATATTATCAAGTCCCACAGCCTTATTTACATCTAGTTTACTCAACTCCCCAAACACCTCTTGCTCACTTACAGTCAGTCTCTCCTCCCCATCATCAACTGCTCTTAATCTCTCCATGAAGTCACATTCACAAGATTGAAAGATCTTTATGAACTGCTCATTAAGTATCTCCACCACACATTCTGCAACAGCTGTCTTTATACCATTTCCTCCAATCAATGTCATCCTTCCATAATCATTCTTTCTTTTGCTGGCTACATATCGAAAGAACTCCCTAGGATTCTTTTTAGCTTCATTAGCTAACTGCTGTTCATACCTCTCTTTAGCTACTCTCACCAACCAAGTCACTCTCCTTGCATGGTCTTTGTAGAACTCATGAAATTGGTTACTTCCACTTCTCTTATGCTGCCTCCACAATGTCCTTTTTCTCTGTATTGCATGCTTAATCTCTTTATTCATCCATCTCACACCTAACTTATTTAACCTTCTCACCCGTGGTATACATTTAGACATTGCATCCACTAAATATTTTTTGAAAATCCCCCAAGCTGCATTGATCTCTTTTCCAGCTAACTCCTCATTTCATGCTACACCCGCAAGCTGTCTCCTGAGCTCTTCATAATCACCCCCCTTGTAGTTCCACATATACCCTTTTTTCACAGGGGTCCTTGCACTGCTGGCAACCACCCAAGTAATCACCTCATGGTCACTTTCACCAATTGGTGGATGATTTGATACCTCATTGATAATTACATCCTCCGATGAGATGACCAAATCCAAGACCCTTAATCCTCTTGTGCCCTCTGTTACATACTGTCTGAGGTAGTTATCCCTCAAAAACTCAAGAAACTCATTTTCTTTACTTCCAGTTGCTATCTCTTCATTCCAGTCTATATTGCCATAATTAAAATCACCCATAATGATCACCCTTTTCTTATTTGCTTGGCTTATTTGACTATACATTTCACTATCACCACCATCCACATTACCAGGTCTATAACAACATCCCACCAAGTATTTGATTCTATTCACCTCTATCTCACACCATACTGCCTCAAAACCACTGGCCCCATTTCCCTCTTGCATCTCTACCTTGTATGGACATAACTCTTTCTCTATCATCAATAGCACTCCCCCTCCCTTTTTACCCCTTCTATCCTCACGAAACACATCATACCTTTCCATCTCTATTCCTGTCAGGATGTCATCCTCATCTAACCATGTCTCACTTATTCCGACAATCTCTGGGTGCACAGACGCAATTAGTGCAACCATTTCATCCGCCTTGTTTCTTATACTTCTAGCATTGGTATACAAACACAACAACTCATTTCTGGATCTACAGCTAGTTCCACTGATACCACTCACTCGATGTGATCTCTCCATGCTGGACTGGGGCCAATTCCCTTTCTGCTTCTTCATTTTAGAACCCTTTGCAATTCCATCTGTTTCCTTTTGATCCCTGATCATCCCATTACTTTCCTGCCTACACATTCTCTCACCTCCTCTTGGAGCATCCAACTTTCTCACGCTGTGTATCCCTGTCCACCCTGAGCCTCGCCGTTTCCCTGCTCCTCTTGCACACCCATTCTCTCATTTTCTATACTCATACCACTCACTTCCACATTCATTTCCACTCCTTCAATCTCTCCTGTCTTACTCTCCTGCTCTTCCACATCACTCCCTCTTGCAAAAGTGCTCGCTCAGTAATTCCACTATATCGACTGATTTGATTACCTCCCTGCCCTCCGCATTTTTTAAAATCATTCTGCCATGAACATTTCCTTTTACCAGCAACATATTGAAAAAACTGTTTGGGGTTCTCTTTAGCCTGCATGGCCAATATTCTTTCATAATCCACTTTTGCTTTTCTTACCACCCTTGTTACCTTACTGGCCTGAGCTTTATACTGTTCCTGCACCTGTGGTCACCTTTCTCCTTAAATTCCCTCCACAATTGTTTCTTTTTTTGCAGCTCAAGCTTAATAGTGTTATTCATCCATTTAACCCCTCCTTGATTTATTATTCGGACTATACAGTCAACCATTGCCTCCTGCAAACACTTCTTAACCACCTCCCATGCACTATCAACATCCAGCCCTTGCAGTTTTACATGCCATGGCACTTAGCCAAGCACACTCCTAAGCTTGTCATACTTACCAGCCCAGTAATTCCACATGTACCCTGTCTTAATTGTAAATTCCACTCCTTTAGCCACCTCCCAAGTCATGACCTTATGATCACTCTCACTGATTGGTGGCAACATGGTCATATTCGTTACAGCCACATTCTCAGATGCAATTACTTGGTGAAGCACTCTCTGCCTCCTAGTATTTTCAACTACATGCTGTCGCAGATAGTTGTCCCTTAATAACCGCATAAAATCCAATTCCTACCTCCCATGTGCCCTCTCCTCCTTCCATAATTGTAATTACCCTCCTTACACTCATTTCTTCTATTTACCTATGCATACTATCCCCACCATCTATTCCATCACCTGGTCTACAGCAGCAACCAATTGTATATTTTGTTTTGCTAGACTCTATCTCACACCAAATAGCCTCAAATATGCTCTTTTCTCTATCCTGCAGTTCAACTTCTATACTCCTTGGCTGCAACTCATCAGCTATCATCAATAACACTCCTCCTCCCTTTTTATTCTCCCTGTCACTCCTGAACACACCATACCCATCACATTCAATCCCACTAGCTTTATCATCTTCTGTCAGCCATGTTTCACTAATACCAACATAATTCCTAATACTCCTGGCATTAGTGTACATGAATTAGCCTACTTTGATGCCTTATACTAACTATTACATTCTGATTTGTTATCCTTCATACTCGCTCGAGCATATTATACTCATTCATAGACTCAATTGCCTCCCCTAAAGTCTGTATATCTGCTCCCACCCCTTAATAAATCTAGTTTCCCTGAGTCTGTACATCCACTTCCACTTCATTCATCAACACTTTTTCAAGCCTCCGTACACCAAATCCATTCAAACGTAACCCATCCATCTTATATAAATCTTTTCGCCCATCAAACTCACTCCACATATCCACAAATTCCACACCACTCTCCATGCATAACCCATGCATAAAGTCATTGGCAATTATGGCCCTGCTTCTAAACACTTCACTGTCATACCGCGGTAAAATACTCACCATCCTAACTCTCTCACTCTTCTCTCTTGCTATCTCAAGTAATTCCCTCACATCCTTTATCATTTCCATTTTGTCTTCTTTCAAATCATTTGTTCCTGCCACGCCTGTCATTTCTTTCACCCTCTGTTTTTGCACATGAATAGATTCGCTGATGTCCTTTATGTTAGCACCTGGTTGGTACAATTTCGTCAAACTCTCAACTGTCACACCTCTTAATAACGAATCTCCGTACAAGATTCGTTATTAAGAGGTGTGATTCTCGTAGAAGCTAGAGAAATCACTCTCAACCCTGAACATCTAAATAAGAACTTGAGCTCCAACCTCCCAGATGGTCATTCAGCTGTAATCATGTACTGGCGTTCACATGATGCTGCAAGCACACTCTTCCAACAATGCAACAAACGAAAGAACTGCTTTAAATACAACTACAATGTTTTCATGCTAATTATGAATAGAGACTATCTATGTTGTTCATAGTTTTTTAACCTTCAGTGTTTAGTGTTTTTTCTTTTCTTTTATAATGTCACCTAATGAAGGTTGTTATAAGCCGAAACTAGTCTTGTTTTGCTATTAAACCTCCTTTTTTACCTAACTCTCGGTTTAAGTCATTCAACTCTATTTTACAATATATGTGTGTGTTGGGGGGGGGGGAGTTAAGTGCTTGGAATGTATTTATGTATTTTGATCTGAGAGGCTTGTGAGAGAGTAAACAGTAAATGAGCTTGAATGATTTGATAAACATTGTGTAGCCTACCTATGATCAGCTTCATGACTCCATGGAGGTCTTAATCAATAATTATAATAATTGTTATTATTATTATTACACCCTCCAGGAGTCAAAAGACTCATCGTGGGAGGTTGTTCATTCAACTGACAACATATTTATCATATAGAATCTTAAAGTCCTTAACACTCCTTGCACTAACAACACATTCTGGTAAAGCATTCCATTCACTGACAATTTTCCATGTAAAAAATCTACTCCCCACACTCTTCTTCACCACACTTTTTACATAACTTCCAGAAATGACCTCTGGTTCTTCCCCTCTCACCTTCTACTCTTTTTTTATTATTTATTATCTTAAACGTCTCTATCATATCACCCCTCTTCCTCCTATCCACCAAATTCTGAAATCCACATCTCTTCAGCCTCTCTCCATAGCCAGTATTCCAAACTCCTGATTTGGTCTTAGTCACTCGTCTGAACTCTCTCCAATGTCTCCACTTCACATTGAAAACCAGGTGACCAGATTTGAGCACAGTAGTCCAAGTGTGGTCTGACCAGTGCCTTATACAATGGCACAACCACTTCCTTATCCTTGCATGCTAGAGTGCTTATCATAGCAGCACTACGATGTGCAACCCTAGGAATATGCCCTCTAAACTTCAGTCTATTGTCAACCATCACTCCAAAATTTCTAATCTCATCCACTTCCTGCAGTGTGGCACCATCGATATAGTATACAGCCTGATATTTCTGCACTCCAAAGTGCAACACCTTGCACGTATTGATATTAAAACTACAACCACACTCTTTTGTCCAAGTAAAAAGTATTTAAATCTTCCTAAAGGGATCCAGCATCAGCAGTACTACTTATAATTCTTTCCAACTTTGCATCATCATTAAATAACTGAAGATCCTCAGTCACATGATATATCATTTACAAACAAGTTAAACAGCAGGGTCCAAGAACAGAATCCTAGGGCATGCCACCGGTTACCCTTCTTTTTTGAGACATTGCTCCATCATACACAACCTGCTGGTATCATTCAGATAGATGCAATGAGTGAGATCGCATTGTTGAGCAGAGCGATACAAAGAGCAAAGCGGCAGCTAGAGCGTATGAACAAAAGTCTACTGAGTGTACCAGCCAATAATAAAAAGTATGATAGGAAAAATAAGAGTATGAGTGTGAACGTAAACAAAATGAAGGAGAGTGCTGTATGGAGATTCGTTAGTACGAGGTGTGTTAGTAGAGGATTTGACAAAATCGTACCAACCTGGTGCGACCATCAAGGACGTAACTGAGTCTATTAGAGAACAAAAGGAAAGGGTGAAAGAAATGATTGTTGTGGCAGGTACGAATGATTTGAAAGGAGATAAAATGGAAATGATAGAGGACCTGAATGAATTGTTTGAGGTAGCAAAAGAAAAGAGTGAGAGAGTTAGGATGATTAGTCTTTTGCCGCAGTATGACAGTGAAGCGTTTAAAAGGAAGGCCATAATTGCAAATGACTTTATGCATATGTATGACGAGTGGTGTGGAGTGAGTTCAATGGGTGAAAGGATCTATATAAGATGGATGGCTTGCATTTGAATGGATTCGGTATAAGGAGACTTGAAAAAGTGTTGTTGAATGAAGTGGATCAGGGAAACTAGATTTATTAAGGGGAGGGGGGTAGATATGCAAACCTTAGGGAGGCATTTGAGTGTATGAATGAGTATAATATGCCCGAGCAAATAAGAACAACAAATCAGAATGGGATAGTTAGTATAAGGCATCAAGGTAGGGATAGGGCTAATGGGGGGTCCGAAATTCATGTACACTAATGCTAGGAGTATTAGGAACAAGAAGGAAGAATTTTTGGCCATGGTTGGCACTTCCAGACCACAGGTTATTGGCATTAGTGAAACATGACTGACTGTAGATAATATAGCCAGTGGGATTGCATGTGGGTATAGGTATAGTGTGTGTGTTCAGGAATGACAGGGAGAATAAAATGGGGCGGGGGGGAGTATTGTTGATGATAGCTGATGAGCTGCAGCCAAGGAGAATAGAAGTTGAATTGCAGAATAGAGAAATGAGCACATTTGAGGCCATTTGGTGTGAGATTGTGGCTAGCAGAACAAAATATACAATTGGGTGCTGCTATAGACAAGGTAATGGAAAAGATGGTGGAGATAGTATGCACAAGCAATTAGAAGAAATGAGTGGAAAGAAGATAATTATTATGGGAGATTTCAACTATGGTCGCATTGATTGCAGTGAGGAGAGGACACACGGGAGGAAGGAATTTGATTTTATGCAGTTATTAAGGGATAACTGTCTGCGACAGCATGTAATGGAAAATACTAGGGGTCAGAGAGTGCTTGACCTAGTAATTGCATCTGAGGATTTGGCTGTAACAAATATGACCACATTGCCACCAATTGGTGAAAGTGATCATAGGGTCTTGACTTGGAAGGTGGCTACAGGTGTGGAATTTACAATTAAGACAGGGTACATGTGGAATTACTGGGCTGGTAAGTATGACAAGCTTAGGAGTTTGATTGGTTCAGTGCCATGGCCTGTACAACTGCAAGGGCTAGAAGTTGATAGTGTATGGAAGGCAGTTAAGAAGTGT
Source organism: Typopeltis vanoorti (assembly GCF_054136105.1). Lineage (NCBI taxonomy): Eukaryota > Metazoa > Arthropoda > Arachnida > Uropygi > Thelyphonidae > Typopeltis > Typopeltis vanoorti. The sequence continues at coordinate 142,800,973 of NC_143557.1, read as the reverse complement.
TTGCATGAAGCAATGGTTGACTGTATACCTAGAGCCCGAATAATAAATCAAGTAGGAGTTAAATGGATGAATAACACCATTAAGCTTGAACTGCAAAAAAAGAAACAAGAAAAAAGAAAAAAAAAGAAAAAAGCAGGTGCAGGAACAGTATAAAGCTCAGGCCAGTAAGGTAACAAGGGTGGTAAGAAAAGCAAAAGCGGATTATGAAAGAAAATTGTTCATGCAGGCTAAAGAGAATCCCAGACAGTTTTTTTCAATATGTTGCAAGTAAAAGAAAAAATGTATATAGCAGAATGATTTTAAAGAATGCTGATGGTAGAGAGGTAACTGAATCAGTTGATAAAGTTGAGTTACTGAGTGAGCACTTTGCAAGAATATATCATTTAGGTGGTGACATTGCAGAAATGAATGAACCAATAGATTATACGAGAATTGCGGTGAATGAAGTGGAGGTGAGTAGTCTATTGCATAACCTCAATATCAATACATTTGTGGGATTGGATGGTATACCAGCTCGTGTTGTACGTGAAGCGGCTAAAGAATTGTCAGTATCCTTGACCATTTTGTTTAATTTGAGTCTCGGGTCTGGGTTAGTCCCGAGGGGGTGGAAAGAGGGGAAAATAGTTTCACTGCATAAAGGAGGTTCCAAGACTGCTGTTGTAAATTACCGACTGATTAGCATATCAGGAATCGGTGTCAAGGTCTTGGAGAAATTAGTCAAGGATAGTATACAGGATTGGATAGATGAAAATGGGATATCGTATGGGGAACAACATGGTTTTGTGAAGGGTAGATCATGCCTCAGTAACTTGTTCACGTTTTATAACACAGTGATGGCTGAACTGGATAAGGGTAATTGGTTTACAGTGATTCTACTGGACCTTGGCATGGTCCATTAGAATGTAACTGGATACCACATGGAACTCTAATCAGTAAACTGGAGCAGATGGGGATGGATATAGGGTTCGTGAGATGGATAGGAGGGTGGTTGATGGAGAGATACCAGAGAGTGGTTTATTCAGGAGTTGAGTCCAAAAGACGGCTTGTGACTAGTGGTGTGCCGCAGGGCTCTGTTCTTGGACCACTACTTTTCAATTTGTTCATCAATTATATAGGAAAGGATCGGATAGGAAGTGTTCACTTGTTTGCTGATGATGCAAAGTTGGGTAGAGCAATTGTGAGTGCACAGGATGTCAAAATGATACAGGATGATTTGGATAGTTTGGAGGACTGGGCTAGGAAATATGCATGTCAATTTATTGTGGCAAAGTGTAAGGTTATGCACTTAGGGGTGAAAAGAATAGCAGCAGTATATCGCATTGGTGGAACCGTACTCCAGGAGATTGATGAGGCCAGGGATTTGGGAGTGTTGGTGGATAGAGAGTTGAAGTTTAGGGGGCACATTGCAAAAGTGACTAAATCAGCTCATCAAATCACTTGTCTTCTGAAAAATACTTTAACATGCTGAGACAAACAAGTTGTTGTTCCTCTGTATCGAGCCTTGATAAGACTCCATCTAGACTACTGTGCCTAGATATGGGCGCCAGGGTTTCTTCTTGATGGGGAGGAGGTGGAGAGGATCCAAAGACGTGTGACCAAGATGATAACAGATCTGTGGAATGAACTTTATGAGAACAGGTTGAAGATTTGTGGGTTGCAAAAATTGGTCGATAGGCAGAAAAGGGGTGATATGATTGAGACATTCAAATTACTGAATGGTTTCTATAAGATTAATCCAGAAGATCTTTTTCTTCTTCTTCCTAACATCGAATATAGGCCATGTGGCCTGTTCCGTTCTCATGCCATCTCTTTCTTGGTCTTTCGATTCTTCTTTTTCCACTTATTTTGTATCTGTATAATATTTTTGGTAGTCCATTCGATTTAAATGTTCTAGCCATTTTTGTTTATACTGTCTTATGTAGTAATTAATTGGTTTTATTTTTAGGGATTGTAAGATTTCTTCATTTGTTTTATGGTCCCACTTGGTATATCCAGCTGTTTTTCTGAGGAACTTCATTTCTGCTGTTTGAATTCGTTTTTCATCTTTCCTTTTCATGGTCCATGTTTCGCTTCCGTATAGTAGAGTTAGTTTTGACAAGACATTATGTATTCTGATTCTAGTGTGTTTTTGTACTAGGGATGGCTTAAATATATTATTTATTATGCCATTTACTTTGACAAAGTTTGTTTTGATATTTTAGTCTATGTCTTTTTCTTCTTCATATGATAGATCACATCCCAAGTATCTGAAAGTGTTTACTTGTTCTAGTATTTTATTATTATTATTATTATTATTATTATTAAACAAGACCTCATGGAGTCAAAGACTCATCTAGGAGGTCCTTTTATCTCACACACATCTCATCATACTGGGTCTTAAACACATTCAAACGCCCTGCAGACACCACACTCTCAGGCAAGGCATTCCAATCATTCACAACTCTGCACGAAAAAAAACTGCCTCTCACTCCCCTACTCACACCCTCTTTATACAGTTTCCAGGGATGACCTCTGGTTCTCCCCTGATCTCCCACTATTCTCTGTAGAACTTCTCCACCATTGATCCTATAACAACCCCTTACCAACTTGTAGGTCTCTATCATATCTCCCCTCTTCCTTCTCTCCACTAGACTCTGCAAATTACATCTTTTCAATCTTTCCTCATACTCGACATTCCAGAGGTCAGAAACTACCTTAGTCAGTCGCCTTTGGACCCTTTCCAACATCTCTTCATCCTTTTGAAAACCAGGTGACCAAATCTGGGCACAATAGTCCATGTGTGGCCTAATCAAAGCCTTATACAATGGAACAAGAATCTCCCTACTTCTACACGTCAATGTCCTCCTCATCATTCCCAGAAGTCTTTGTGTTGTCTTCACAATTTTGGCGATGTGTCCCCTAAATTTTAGATCCTTATCCACTATCACTCCTAGATCTCTTATTTCCTCTACTTCCAACAATATATTCTCACCAAGCATAAATTCTGCATCCCATCTTTGTTTTCCAAATTTTAAAACCTTACATTTTGCAACATTGAACTCACATCCCCATTTGCTTGCCCAATCACTCAATTTATTCAAGTCTTCTTGCAAGGCCACAACATCTTCACTACTCTTTATGGTTCGTCCCAACTTTGCATCATCTGCAAACAACTGAATATCTCCATCCAAATCTTCGCCAATATCATTAATATATAAGTTAAATAGTAATGGCCCTAAAACAGATCCCTGAGGCACTCCACTAGTGACTTTCCTTTTCCTGGATATTGCACCCCCATACACAACTTGTTGATACCTATCAGATAGCCAGTCTCCAATCCAATGCACTAATCTAATATCCAACCCCATCTGCTCTAGTTTGACTGTCAACTTATCATCACTATTTTATCTATCACTATTTTACTTCTTATTGGGTTTTCTCCTTTGAATGCCATTGTTTTTGTTTTTTCTTTGGATATTGTCATATTATATTGCTTTGAGATATCATTTAATGAGTTTAATGATCTTTGTAAGTCATTTTCTGATGTAGCTAATACTATTTGATCATCTGCAAATAGTAGTGACATGTGACAGTATACAAATGACCCCACAAATCTTCATTTGTGGGGTCATTTGTATACCAAATGGGTTATGCTGTTTCCAGATTGTTAATATTTCATTTATATATATATTGAAAAGCAGAGTCTGAGAGGGTACATCCTTGTCGTACTCCTCTTGATATATCTTTCCATTCTGAGGTGTGTTCTAATTTAACTGCTATTTTATTTCCTGTATATATTTCTTGAATAGATCGTAAAAGTTGGTTTGGTATGTTGAAATTGGTTAATATTTTAAACAATTTTTGTTTACTAATTTTGTCAAATGCTTTTTCATAATCAATAAATGCCACATGTGTTTTTTTTTTGAAATTCTCTTCTCTTTTCTATTAATAATTTTAAAGTAAAAATTGGATCTATGCAGGATCAGCCTTTTCGGAAGCCATTTTGTTCTTCTAGTAATTTGTTTTCTTCAATGCTGCTTAATTTCTCTTTTAATATTCCTGCATATATTTTATATCCTGTATTCAGCAGGCTAATTCCCCTATAATTATTGCAATTGTCTTTATTTCCTTCTTTATAGATTGGGATGACCAGTGCTTTTTTCAAGAATTAGGGGTTTTTCCGGACATCCAAACCATATTAAAAAATTTCAAAAGTCTTTCATTAAATTTTTCACCTGCATTTTTGTATATTTATATTGTCTTCTCCTGGCGTTTTCCTATTTTTCATCTTCTTTATTATATTTTTCAGTTCTAATATTGTGATATTTTCTATTAGGTCATTCTTTGTCTTATAAAATTTTAATTCATTGTTCTCATCTGTCCAGAGATTTTGGAAATAGGTTACCCATTTTTCTAAATCTATTGTTTGTATTTTTATCTTTTCTTTTATTTCTTTATTCATGTATTTTATTACTTTATAGGTTTTGGGTTGTGGCTTAAATAAATCCTTTTCTAGTTCTGTTACGAAATTGTTCCATCTTTCTCTATGTTTTTTCCTTCTCGTTTTGCAATTGCACTATTTCTTTTATACTCTATTTCTGCTTCTATTGTTTTGGAATTTAGCCATTTCTGGTACCTGTCCTTTTTGGTTTTTATTATACAGGGTGTTCGGGATAAATTTGACATATTTATAATTAATTATATTTTTCCGTAAGTTACATGTATTAACACACACTTCTCTTCATTTAAAAGTTTGGACCCTTCTTCATTCATATACAAGATGTCAGAAAGGATGGATAGCTGGAACCCACCTGAATCATGGAAGAGAATAACTTGTATCATGATGATTCGTGCCCGCCATCAAAATAAGGATATTACGACTGCTGCCCAATGCTCCCTGAATACAGTAAAAACAATCAGGCATGAACTAGAGACTTGCAATGGTGACTACGAGGATGTAGCAAGAAGAAAGATCCCTAGCAGACGATCTGATTGCGTTCGTACAGCAGAATTCCTCGCAAATCTGCAGGAACAGGTGTTGAAGAACCCTGGCATTGGAATTCGGGCTTTGTTCGTGGAGTTGCTAACTGTAGTCAAGCCCTGGATAACAAGGGTAGCCAATGGTAGGCCGTATGTATGGCAGCAGGATTCGGCCCCTTGCCACACCTCTGGGAAAAGTCAAAAATGGTTGTCTGAAAATTTCTACGACTTCACCAGTCCAAATGTTTGGCCTCCAAACTCCCCAGACCTTAACCCCATGGATTATTTTGTATGGGGCGCAGTTGAAAAAGACACCAATCGCACTTCCAGTAATACAAAAGCCCAGTTAATGGATAAAATTAAAACAGTTTTTGCGGCCCTTCCCAGGGAGACTGTAGCATCAGCTTGTTCGAGGTTCCGAAGCAGAATTGAAGCTGTGATCGATGCTAATGGTGGTTATTTTGAGTAAATCCTGTTGATAGTATTGTAATTAACTCTGCCTGTAATGTTTTTTTGTCAATTCATTAAATTTAATAGATACAAAGAAGATTTTCTTTTTCCTTACGAAACTGTCAAATTTATCCTGAACACCCTGTATTTTCTATTTCTTTGTTCCAGTCTCGTTGTCCTCTTTTTCTAATCCATTTGTGCTTTCCTAAGGTTTCTGTTGCTGCTTTTGTGAGAATTTGTTTCAAATTTTCTCATTCATCTTCTATGTCACTTGATTCATGTGTGGTTTCTGTTTTTAAGTTTGTGCATTTTTGATATTGTAGTCTAACTTGAGGATCCTATAATGAAGAAATTTTGTAGCTTGGCTGGTAAGAATTTTCAATTCTATGTGTTTTTAGCCACTTTGGTTTAAAACGAATTTTTGCTGATACCATATAATGATCAGAGTTTAATACAAAGCCTCGATATGCTCTTACATCTAAAATTAACTCTGCTAATTTAAAATTTGTGATAACGTAGTCAATTACTGATTTGTATCCTCTGGCTGACCAAGTATATTTATGTATTTCCTTGTGTTTAAACATTGAATTCATTATTCTCATATTATTATAAATGACAAAATTGCGCAATCTGCAACCATTTTGATTATATGTATCTTCACCAAATTTACCTATGTTTGTTTTGTATTTTTTGTTTCCTATTCTGGCATTTAAATCTCCTGCTAGTAGTAAATAGTCAGTTTTGTTTGTTTTATCTATAGCATTCTGTAATTCTTTATAAAATATATTACTGTCTTCTTCTTTTCCTTCTTCTGGTGCATATGCACCAATTATTATGTGGCCTCTTAATGTCTTGAGTCTAATTTCTATTAGTCTTTCATTCAAATAGTTGTAATATACAATATTATTCTTTATGGATTTATGTACCATAATCATTATACCTGCTTTTGCTCTTTCTTCTTTTTTTACCCCACTGTAGATTTGTATATAGTTGTTTGTTTCTTTTGTACCTTTTTGTTTTTTCTTTGTTTCTGTTACTATACATATCTTTATGTTAGCTTGGTTTAGTTGTTTATCAAGTTCTTCTTCTTTGTGTGCAATGCTGCTCACATTCCATGTCGCAATCTTCATTATGTGTTCCTTTTTCCAATTTCGTTTACCGTTTCCGGGGTTGTGGTCTTTTCCCTGACAGTCCGTCCGGCTTTTCTTTGCATGAAACTTGAAAGTATTTTGAATTTCCCCAGGGCAGGTTACTAACCTGTTGCTGGGTAAGTCCAGTGGTAGGGCTGCTACCTAACGCCTCTGGACAGGCAGATCTAACAGCATTTACTCTGTTAGGGTGTTAAGGTTATACCGCCCATACTCGGTCGGCAGTGCCTTGTTTGTACTTTTAGAACAGGATGGACCATGGGAAGGTGAGGTTGACATTTGAGTGGGAGAGGCTATGTATTGCGCTTCACCACCCCTTCCATCCCTAATAATCCAGAAGATATTTTTGAGAATAGGACTGGTTGTGGGAGGACTAGGGGCCATACATGGAAGCTGAGCAAGAATGTGGTTAGCAGGGAGTGTTAGAGCTAGGTTTTTTACTTGGAGAGTGGTGAATGAGTAGAATAAGCTGCCAAAGTCTGTTGTGGGTGCTATGACTGTGAATGAATTCAAGGCGAGGTATGATAGATACTGTGTGAATGTCGAATAGTTGTTCTTGACATGATGTTAGGGCCTCCCTCGATGAGTCTGTCGACTCCTTGGAGTTGCCCAGAATAATAATAATAATAATTCAGAGAGCCAATCTCTGATCTGTCTATTCCCATCCACTGCAGCTTGTACACCAACTTATCATGTGGTAATCTATCAAACGCTTTTGTAAAGTCTAAGAATATCACTGTATATGATTCTCCCTTATCTAACATACTTGTCACCTTATCATAAAATGCAAGTAAATTACTGAAACAGGACCTACCCTTTACGAATCCATGCTGCCCTTCATAAAGAATGCCATGTCCATCAACTCAATTCTGTATCCTATTCCTTACCAATCTCTCCAACACCTTGACCACAACTGCAGTTATACATACTGGCGTATAGTTGGAGACTTCTGTCTTAGAACCATGCTTGTGGAGTGGTACTATTTTGTCCTCTTTCCACTCCTTAAGAACCCGACCCACTGCAAGACTCATTAAATAACCAGTTCAAGGGCATAACCAACTGTGGTGCACATTCCTTAATCAGGATGAAATGGTTGCAATAATTGCGTCTGTGCACCCAGAGATTGTCGGAATAAGTGAGACATGGTTAGATGAGGATGACATCCTGACAGGAATAGAGATGGAAAGGTATGATGTGTTTCGTGAGGATAGAAGGGGTAAAAAGGGAGGGGGAGTGCTATTGATGATAGAGAAAGAGTTATGTCCATACAAGGTAGAGATGCAAGAGGGAAATGGGGCCAGTGGTTTTGAGGCAGTATGGTGTGAGATAGAGGTGAATAGAATCAAATACTTGGTGGGATGTTGTTATAGACCTGGTAATGTGGATGGTGGTGATAGTGAAATGTATAGTCAAATAAGCCAAGCAAATAAGAAAAGGGTGATCATTATGGGTGATTTTAATTATGGCAATATAGACTGGAATGAAGAGATAGCAACTGGAAGTAAAGAAAATGAGTTTCTTGAGTTTTTGAGGGATAACTACCTCAGACAGTATGTAACAGAGGGCACACGAGGATTAAAGGTCTTGGATTTGGTCATCTCATCGGAGGATGTAATTATCAATGAGGTATCAAATCATCCACCAATTGGTGAAAGTGACCATGAGGTGATTACTTGGGTGGTTGCCAGCAGTGCAAGGACCCCTGTGAAAAAAGGGTATATGTGGAACTACAAGGGGGGAGGATTATGAAGAGCTCAGGAGACAGCTTGCAGGTGTAGCATGGAATGAGGAATTAGCTGGAAAAGAGATCAATGCAGCTTGGGGGATTTTCAAAAAATATTTAGTAGATGCAACGTCTAAATGTATACCATGGGTGAGAAGGTTAAATAAGGTAGGTGTGAGATGGATGAATAAAGAGATTAAGCATGCAATACAGAGAAAAAGGGCATTGTGGAGGCAGCATAAGAGAAGTGGAAGTAACCAATTTCATGAGGTCTACAAAGACCAGGCAAGGAGGGTGACTTGGTTGGTGAGAGTAGCTAAAGAGAGGTATGAACAGCAGTTAGCTAATGAAGCCAAAAAAAATCCTAGGGAGTTCTTTCGATATGTAGCCAACAAAAGAAAGAATGATTATGGAAGGATGACATTGATTGGAGGAAATGGTATAAAGACAGCTGTTGCAGAATGTGTGGTGGAGATACTTAATGAGCAGTTCATAAAGATCTTTCAATCTTGTGAATGTGACTTCATGGAGAGATTAAGAGCAGTTGATGATGGGGAGGAGAAACTGACTGTAAGTGAGCAAGAGGTGTTTGGGGAGTTGAGTAAACTAGATGTAAATAAGGCTGTGGGACTTGATAATATATCACCGCGTATTCTGAAGGAATTTGCCAGAGAGTTGACACCTGCCTTGACATATTTTTTTAATACGAGTCTTGCACTTGGTCAAGTCCCTAAAGAGTGGAAGGAGGGCAAGATTGTGCCACTTCATAAAGGATGTGATCGAACTCAAGCATCAAACTATAGGCCTATCTGTGTGTCAGGTGTTGTGGTTAAGTTGTTGGAGAGGCTTGTGAGAACTAGGATCCAGAGTTGGGTTGACAACAGTGGTATAATCTTTGATGGACAGCATGGATTTGCTAAAGGGAGGTCATGTTTTAGTAATCTACTTACTTATTACAATAAAGTGACTGCTTCCTTGGACAGAGGAGAAGGATACACAGTAATATACTTGGATTTCGCAAAAGCTTTTGATAGAGTACCTCATGATAAGTTGACAGTCAAACTAGAGCAGATGGGGTTGGATATTAGATTAGTGCATTGGATTGGAGACTGGCTATCTGATAGGTATCAACAAGTTGTGTATGGGGGTGCAATATCCAGGAAAAGGAAAGTCACTAGTGGAGTGCCTCAGGGATCTGTTTTAGGGCCATTACTATTTAACTTGTATATTAATGATATTGGCGAAGATTTGGATGTAGATATTCAGTTGTTTGCAGATGATGCAAATTTGGGAAGAACCATAAAGAGTAGTGAAGATGAAGTAGTGGCCTTGCAAGAAGACTTGAATAAATTGAGTGATTGGGCAAGCAAATGGGGATGTGAGTTCAATGTTGCAAAATGTAAGGTTTTAAAATTTGGAAAACAAAGATGGGATGCAGAATTTATGCTTGGTGAGAATATATTGTTGGAAGTAGAGGAAATAAGAGATCTGGGGGTGATAGTGGATAAGGATCTAAAATTTAGGGCACACATTGCCAAAATTGTGAAGAAAACACAAAGGCTTCTTGGAATGATGTGGAGGACACTGATGTGTAGAAGTAGGGAGATTCTTGTTCCATTGTATAAGGCTTTGATTAGGCCACACATGGACTATTGTGCCCAGATTTGGTCACCTGGTTTTCAGAAATGAAGAGATGTTGGAAAGGATCCAAAGGCGACTGACCAAGGTAATTTCTGACCTCTGGAATGTTGAGTATGAGGACAGATTGAGAAGATGTAATTTGCAGCATCTAGTGGAGAGAAGGATGAGGGAAGATATGATAGAGACCTACAAGTTGGTAAGGGGTTGTTATAGGATCAATGGTGGAGAAGTTCTACAGAGAATAGTGGGAGATCAGGGGAGAACCAGAGGTCATCCCTGGAAACTGTATAAAGAGGGTGTGAGTAGGGGAGTGAGAGGCAGGTTTTTTTCGTGCAGAATTGTGAGTGATTGGAATGCCTTGCCTGAGAGTGTGGTGTCTGCAAGGAGTTTGAATGTGTTTAAGACGCGATATGATGAGATGTGTGCGAGATAAAAGGACCTCCTAGATGAGTCTTTGGCTCCATGAGGTCTTGTTTAATAATAATAATAATAATAATAATAATATGTGGTGATATGTCATCCATTCACATCTAACCCAACCAACAACTGATACATCTCTGTTTCTTTCACTTCCAATTCTCCTAATACTTGCCTCTCTTCTATATATTGTACTGGATAATTTATATCCAGTACGATATATGCTGATAAAGTGCTTGTTCAAAAATTCCATTCCATTCCATTATTAATTCTATAATCCCAAATTATAATATAGAAATATTGTTGAATTTCTGTTTTGAAATTTCTTACTGGATACAGTTGCTTTTTGCTCTACTAATGCCACCACATCTTATCTGAAATGTTTCATTTTTATCATCATCGGTACTGTTTATTGTGCTTATACCATGTACATTTTGTTTAGATGGGCCAACTATCCAAGCTGGTGGAATTTTTACTGTGGCATCTGTCTGAGAAGAGCTATCCTGGAATACTGTACCTGGAAAATACTAAATGTATGGTTTTCAACTTGAAAGTTATGAATAAACGGAACAGAAACTGGAATCAAAGTCTTTGTAAAATTTTTGTGGTAAGTGAAATGAGGTGTCTGAACACATTTATTTCTTACTACTTTTTAGAATATCAAAATGTTAAAATACTGACTACTTCACAAATACTTTTTATTTAGCTCTACTTACATTCTTCAAGAAATATAATTATTATTATTTTACTAAGACACCTCCATAAAGATGTCAAGACCAGTAGAGGCCACTCTATTGTGCACAGTACTACATTATCCACTGTCTACACAACAGTCTACCTTTTGCATTACATATTTATTATTTATTATTATTATTATTATTATTTCCCAAGTCAAAGACTCATCTGGGAGGTCCATTTATCACACACACACATCTCATCATACTGTGTCTTAAACACACTGAAGCTCCTTGCAGACACCACACTCTCAGGCAAGGCATTCCAATCATTCACAACTCTGCACAAAAAAAACCTGCCTCTCACTCCCCTACTCACACCCTCTTTATACAGTTTCCAGGGATGACCTCTGATCTCCCACTATTCTCTATAGAATTTCTCCACCATTGATCTTATAACAACCCCTTACCAATATGTAGGTCTCTCTCATATCTCCCCTCTTCCTCCTCTCCACCAGACTCTGCAAATTACATCTTCTCAATCTTTCCTCATACTCAACATTCCAGAGGTCAGAAACTACCTTAGTCAGTCGCCTTTGGACCCTTTCCAACATCTCTTCATCCTTCTGAAAACCCGGTGACCAAATCTTGGCACAATAGTCCATGTGTGGCCTAATCAAAGCCTTATACAACGGAACAAGAATCTCTCTACTTCTACATGTCAATGTCCTCCGCATCCTTCCCAGAAGTCTTTGTGTTGTCTTCACAATTATTATTAGTATAAGCTGCACAGAAGCAGAAACATGGGTTTCCTTGACAAAAAAAAAAAAATCCTGCTGCCTTTGCATGAGATCAGCTAACTCAATTGAAAAATCTCATAAAAATTAATTGCTTGTGATGAAAATGGAACCCAAGTTTTTTTTTTTTTTTTTTTTTTTTTTTTTTTTTTTTTTTTTTCGTTCAAAAGGTGCACATTCCATAATTCTTCCAGTTGCACTATACAGGCACAAAAGTTACATCCAAGTAATCTTAGTTAATGAATAATAGTTTATGTATTCACATTCCATTCCCTTCGGTATTAATCAGCTTTCAAATAGGATTAAAATAAGAGTGAAGCGCATTCTCATTTTAGCTTCTCTTGAGAAGTGATATCACTCTTCCCATATTCTTCCTACTGATGTCTTATTATTCGAATCTGGAAATTTGATTTGGATGATAGGGCAATGAGCTAAGATATAGATTGTATGACTCATCTGACTTCATGAAATTTTATTATTATTATTATTATTATTACAAACTTCCATGGAATCATAACTTGCTGGACGCTCTCTCTAACTGTTACTCTGTCTCTTTCTGAGCCTCTATGGTTCATTTGGTTATCAACAATGCTGTTTGGTTGAAAAGACTTAGGTTTGTATCCTGTCTGATACCAGACTTACCTACCACCAAGCAGAGCCATTCATATCTCAGAGAAGAGCATCTACCAAATCAGCTCCAATAAAAGCTATATAAACAGAATGCCCACATTCATGCAAAATGACATCAGTGGGAGCCCGACCCACAAGAGATTCCAAGAGTGAAGTAATGCAGAATCATATGTTTCCCATATACAAGTAGTAAAAAAGGTGTAGCCCCTTATTATTAGAATACTCTGGATCAGAGTTAGATGAAAGTTTTTTCACTTTGTTATACTCTAAATTAAAGATGCCAAGACATAATTTTGGTTTAATTCTTTATCCAAGTGTAAGAAAACTAAGCATGTGCTTGAAATATCTTCATGATTGAGCTACTTGTATGTAGAGACTAATGACTTCACAGTACACCTCTGCATTATGGGATATTACGGCAATTTATGTGAAGTTATTGATTGGATAAAGTATTAAACATAGAATATAATTTCTGGGCATCTTTAATTTAACCAACCGAACAAACTTTCAACAAGAATATAATTTCTTGCCAAGAATAAGCATGATCAGGTTTGTAAGAAAGCAAGTCACTAATGCTAAAGGGAAGATGGAATAGGAAATAGCCATGACACGCCATTGAGCCTAATATAAAAGAGAAGCTGGAATAGGATGTGGTCTGTTGTTGGACCACAATCCTTTAGATGCACATTATAAGAACTGTCATAGATGGAGTGTAGTAGCACATGCAGTCTCAGGATTCCATTCATCTCAATTTCTGAAGTGTTAGAGCAGGGAACCTAGAGTTTCTAGAGAGGATAATGGCAGTGATGGCTTTTTTACTTGGGAGTTGGGAGAATATATGTTATGGACTAAATGATTAATATGGGCATTATTTATAATACCCGGTCAGTAGGTGGGTTGAATAGTGGAGATAGAGCTGTAGAGCAGGTGCCCTCCCTCGATGAGTCCTTGGACTCCCTGGAGGTGTCAAATAATAATAAAAAAATAATAATAATCTTCCTGTTTGCCCATAATAGGCCAACTCACAGTCACAAGGAACTTCATACACTCTTGGGTGTACTAAAGGATGAAGTTTATCCTTAGCCGAGCAGATCAGAGTTGCCAGCTTGACATGAGGTTTGAAAGTGGTGCGAAGGCTATGTTTCATCAATACTTTGGCTATCTTTTCTGATGTACCTCTGATATAGTGTAAATGAATGCTGCGGCATTGTAATCATATGCTGTTTCTTGTTATTATTAATTTGTCTTTATTTTTTCTCTATACCTTTATATGCCATTATTCTAATTTAGCTGTGTGTGCCTTCTCTCTCTGAATCTTTCTTGCTTATATTATTATGTACTATGTTTATCTACCTTTCGCACTATAAGTCTTATGCCTGAGATACTAGAAAATTTATTTAATTTAGACTGCGCCACTAATATAATTTAATTAGCATAAAACTCGATAACACGGCTGGCAGATTTCTCTCTCTAACACAAATTCCTTCAATAAAACTTTACACAAACAGTCGTGGTCTATTCTTTTACTTAACTTTACGCTTCGGCTATCTCACTTAGTTTCCCACTCACAAGTCCGATTTATTTAGGAACAGTGCAGTTGTAAAAATAAACAAACAAAAAGGCAGCACTCTTTTAACAAAAAGAACAAAACAATTTATTTATATTACTATGAAATAAACATGAATTTAAACATTAGGGAGATTGCTTTCTCTATCCATTTATAAAATCTTTAGCATAAATTAAAACCTTTTTACTTTAACATTAAATAATCTCTTTAACTCAAAACTTATTAACTCTCTGCTTACATCTATAGAAATTCTTTAGCAAATTAGAACTTTTTTACTTCAACATTAATTAATATCTTTAACTCAAAAATTGATTAACTCTCTGCTTACAAATTCAACTTATTAAACTCTTAATTTACTCACAAGACGTCAGAGCTATTTTTTACAAATTAGATATCAACTTCCAACATGCCAATTGATTCTCTTAAGGACACTTCTTATCACTATTAAATAAAAATCTTAGACGTCCTTCTATAACAACTATAAGAGGGAATAAATACAAAGGTGTATAACTTAAAAGGGATCTGTATCGCACATTCAGTTAAAAGTCTTTCACTATAGTCTTATGGCATCTCTTTCATTCTCAGATCTTGAGCTTCCTCAGGAATGTCTGGCTTCAGTAATATATCTCAATGGGAAAATAGTGGACTGTGACCGGCAAAAGGTTGTGCTCCCACAGCGAAAAAGAAAATCTTCCAAACGAAGTTGCTTCGGGTGATTTACATCGCCTTTTCTCCTCTGCTTTGGCTCGCCAAAAATGCCTGGACAACTGCCGTTTCCAATAGCTTGAACAGCTGCCTTCAATGACTGTAATTGCCGCCAACGGTCTCTTTTGACTCTCAAATGGGATCCCTTTCTCTTCTTGGCGATTGGAAGTTCTTCCAAGAACTGAAACTGCCACCAACTCTGTGCTTCGGGAATTTACATTGGCTTTTCTCCTCTGGCTTGGGATTGCCGAAATACTTGGACGACCGGAAGTTCTCTGGTGACTGGAACTGGGCAGCCTACTCTCTCTAGCTACTTCTATATCTGGGAAACTCTCTATACTTGGTTCTGTTCCTTTTTATTATCCTTCTCTGAGACCTCGCATGAAGTTTGTAACCCCCGAAGAAATCGGCATGATTCTTTCTTCTTAAGTTTCAAATTCGGCCCACTTTCTGTTCTCCTTCGCTTTCTGTTGATTGTAAGTTGCCGGCCATCGGAAAGTTGTTTGAACCTTTCTGACTGACTTCGGAGGTGTTTATGTGCAGAGCTTATAAGCTTTTCACATACATACAAAATTTCATAAACAATCTTTCTTATGCCGCCATGTAGATCTATTACATACAGCTCTGGCAGCAAAACATTGCCTTATTTTTAACACTCTAACATATTCTTATTAAAGGAGTATATACGGTTAATTTCTAAAGAGTTATTTACAAAAAATATCTAGTACAAAATATACAGAGACAAGCAAGTTATTTTTACAACATTCTCATTTTTACAACATTAAACAGAAAATAAAAGAATAAAAAATTACATCGATTTTTTTACTTAGTGACCTAAGTAAAAAAATCGATGTAATGTTCTTTGATATTTTTAAGCTACATCGAATTTTTACAATAGGGAATAGAAATGGTCACATTGTATTCTTATGTATTAGGAGAGGGCAGAATAATGGGCCTATGTAGTATTTTTTGTATTTTGTAGGGATTATAGCCGTTGGCTAAGAACATATGGCGCAGATATTGGAGTTCTGTGGTCAGAGCTGTATCGTTAGAACAAATGGCTCTGGCTCTGTGTGTAAGTGTTTTTAAAATGCCATACTGTTGGACTGGATGATGATGATGTATCTTCCTGTGTGTGTGTGTGTAGGCTTTCTGTAAATAGAAAAAGATAGTGGTCCATCTGAAAGGCAAACACATCATCTACATAGTGTAACCACACTTGTGGCTTGTATGTAGCTGTGGTAAGTACTTTGTTTTCAAAGTGTTCCATGTAAAAATTTGCTGGGGGGGGGGGGCATATAAGTACCATTAATCTGTTTGTAGAATTTTTCCTCCACATGAACAATCACATCATCATCCAGTCCAAAAGTATGGCATTTTAAAAACACTTACACACAGAGCCATTTGTTCTAACGATATAGCTCTGACCACAGAACTCCAATATCTGCGCCATACGTTCTTAGCCAACGGCTATAATCCCTACAAAATAGAAAAAATACTACATAGACCCATTTCTCTGCCCTCTCCTAATACACAAGAATAAAACATGCCCATTTCTCTTTCCTATATCAGAGGTACATCAGAAAAGATAGCCAAAGTATTGATGAAACATGGCCTTCGCACCACTTTCAAACCTCATGTCAGGCTTACAACTCTGATCTGCTCGCCTAAGGATAAACTTGACCCTTTAGCACAATCAGGAGTGTATGAAGTTCCTTGTGACTGTGACTTGGCCTATTATGGGCAAACAGGAAGATCAGTTAACATCTTCCTGGAAGAACATGAAAGATGCATCTGCTACTATTACTAATGTAAGTCGGGACTGGCAGACCACGCTTTGGACACTCCTTCACACAGGATTAGATGGAGGAAAACGAATATGCTATTTAGGAGTCGTTATAGATCTGAAAGATTCTTTTTTTGAGTCAGCAATGGCTTTGAAGAATTCTTCCAACCTTAACAAATATGGTTGCATTCATTTGTCAAAAATTTGGGAGACAGTTATCCTAAGAGAAACTCCTGCACAGCTTTTTTTTTTTTTTTTTTTTTTTTTTTTTGTTAGAGGGTGCCAAAAATAGGACTTTAGATCTTTTGTCTTTTGCAATTATATTGTTTCACTCGCTTACTGTCGCATGTACAAGTGTGTTGTGCTCTTATGATACTGACTTGAAAATCAGCAAAATATAAGCAGTTAATAAAACATCTCTTTGATAAAATTGTGTGGTGTTGTTAATACCGTGAAAAATAAGTCATGAATATAATAAATTTACTTTAATCCTTTATCCAAGTGTGAGCAAACAAAGTTTGCACCTGAAAATATCTTCAGGACTGAGGAAAGGTAGTGCAACACCAGGCAACTTGGAGCAAAGGTGGACCAAGTTATCATCACTCCTATCTCAGTATCTCCCATAATGTAACACACATCTCCTTGTGGATATGTATAATGTTATGCATTAAGGGAAGGGCCACTACCCAGACTGGTTTCGTCCTTTATTGAGGTCTCATCAGTGGGAGACAGTCCCAGAGGTGGAGATACCAAGGCAAGAGCAATGGAGAGGTCATCTTTACCTATAGAAGTTGCCAAAAGGTGTGCCTCCTCATTATTAAATTACTCTGGATTTAGAGAAAGATATAGGTAAAAATGACCTCTCCACTGCTTCTGTCTTGGTATCTCCACATCTTTGCCCTCCCACTGACGAGACCTCAATAAAGATCAAACCGGTCTGGGTAGTGGCCCTTCCTTTAATGCATAACATTATACATATTCGCAAGCAGATCTGTTTTGCATTATGGGAGATACTGAGATAGGAGTGATGATAGCTTGGTCCACTTTTGCTCCGAGTTGCCTGGTGTTGCACTACCTTTCCTCACTCCTGAAGATATTTTCAGGTGCAAACTTTGTTTGCTCACACTTGGATAAAGGATTAAACTAAATTTATTATAGTCTAACCAAGTGCAAAATAAACTTTCAACATCTTTCTCTAAATCCAGAGTAATTTAATAATAAGGTGGCACACCTTTTGGCAACTCTTATAGGTAAAGATCACTTCTCTATTGCCTTCTGCCTTGGTAACTCCACCTCTGGGTCTGGGTAGTGGCCCTTCCTTTAATGCATAACATTACACATATCCACAAGGAGATGTGTTTGGTGTTGTACTACCTTTCCTCAGTCCTGAAGATATTTTCAGGTGCAAACTTTGTTTGCTCACACTTGGATAAAGGATTAAACTAAATTTATTATAGTCTAACCAAGTGCAAAATAAACTTTCAACAATTTCCCTGCCAAGTGTATACTTTACATCCCGTTATTCCCTACCAAATTTTAGAACCTCACACTTGGTAACATTGATACCAAGTAACTTGGATGTTTAGTGGGATGTTGCTATAGGCCAGTAAAACTGAAGTCAAAGAGCAGAGATGTTTAGGTAGTTAAGTTTGGCATGTGCAAATTGAGAGATCTTTATGGGAGATTTAAATCAGCAGTATAAATTAAGTAGTGGAAACAACACAAGGGAACAAAATATCTGGAATTCATGGAGATCACATTGTCCTCGGCAATATGCAGTAGAGGGAACACAATGTTCAAAAGTTTTGGAATTGACCCAAGCATTAGGGGATCTGATTGTGACTTAGATGTCATACTTGTCTCCCCACTTGGCAAGAGTGACCATGTGCTCTTGACTTGGTGAATGAAAAGACATGTAGAACCATCAAGAAAAAAGGAATTTATATATAAAATTACAAAGCAGGTGACTATAATAATCTTAGAAATTAGCTTTGGGTATTTACATGAATGGAAGAACTGTAAAAGAAAAATATCACCATTGCATTTGAACTAGTGAAGAAATTAGTAACAAGTAACATTACTGGCTTAACGGGTGAAGCAAAAGCTTTTCATATTCCCGGCTATCTTAACAGAGACTGTGAGTGGAAAGAGTTTATGAGCTATATTGCTCGCCCTGATTGGGCTAGGAGATTAATCCTCAGTGAGGGGGTTTAGGATGGCTTTAGGTCTTTTTTGCTTAGAATAGTCCGTTGCATCATAGTCAGCGGCCAGTTTGATCAGTCTGTTAGGATGCACACTTTCCTTTGAAAAGAATTTGGTTGCTATAGTCCGCATGAAGGTGTAAATATAGGGGACCTCCGTGTCGCGGTGCAGTTGGACAGTTCGGATGAACCATGGAGCGCCCAGGATCATTCTAAGACACTTGTTCTGAATGCGTTGTAATTTAATGATATTTGAGTTTGAAGTATGGCTCCAGGCCGGTGAGGCATAAGTGAGTATTGGACGAACCATCAGTTCGTATATGAGAAGTTTGATTCTGGTGCTCAGTTTGCTGTTTCTGTTTATTAGCGGATAGAGCTGGGCTATGGTTTTGGATGTGTTTGCACAGAGAGTCTTGATATGGGAGTTGAAAGTCAGTTTACTGTCCATTACTACACCAAGGTACTTGATCTCTGTTTTCCACTGAATTTTTGTGTTAAAGAGGAGAATATCTTCTTTGGGAAGCACTGATCTTCTAGAGATAGTGAAGAAATTGGCAACAATGACAAGTTGTATACTTCAAGTGGAAAAGATGCATTGTGGTGTAGGAAGTTTATTTTGCACTTGGTTAGACTATAATAAATTTAGTTTAATCCTTTATCCAAGTGTAAGCAAACCAAGTTTGCGTCTGAAAATATCTTCAGGACTGAGGTAAGGTGGTGCAACACCAGGCTACTCCAAGCTAAGGTGGACCAAGCTCTTATCACTCCTTGTCTCAGTATCTTCCATAATGCAAAGCACATCTCCTTGCAGACATGTATACTGCTATATATTAAGGGTAGGGTCACTACCCAGACCAGACTTAGATGAAAAGATGGTGTAAAGTGGATGAGTGATGAAATCAAACAGGAATTGAGATGAAAAAGAGGTTATGGAATAAGTATAAAGCTCAGAGTGGTGGAGGGCAGTTGCATGAGGAATATAAGTCTCAGGCCAGGAAATTGACTAGCATAGTGAGGAAGACAAAATTGGATTAATGGAAGCTCCTGAAAGACATCTTCCATTATGTGCAAGAGAAGTGATTTCTTAAGTATGAGGTTAGATGAAAATAGGAGTCAGGTGACCATTTCAGATGACATAATGAAGTTATTTATTTTTTATTGATTGTTTTATTAATGTATTTGATCCTGGAAAATCAGTGTTGGGTGAAACCCTGTGGAGGCCCAAGGCAGAAGAAATCTCAGGACTCCCCCTCGCAAATTATCTCCTAATATGTTTTTAATTTTACCAACCAACAATTTTAATAAACCAATTTTATTACACGAAACAACATTAACAATTATTAATGTTATTAAACAATATTATACAATATTAATAAACAAAAAGTAAGGAATTTTTAATTTTATAAACAAACAACTTCATTTCTGGAAGTTTCTCGTGCTCGTGCTCTAGTGGGATAACATTAATGTAAAGGTTTTGTTTCTTTGAATTGATTCATTTTTTCTATCTTTTGGAAACATACGAAAGCTTCATTGTAATTTTCTTCCAAGATCAAATCAATATTATTTTGATCCGTTGTTGCAGAGCCCCTAAACAGCATGGGTCCAATGCCTAATCTGCCTATTCCACACTTTCCCACACTTTTCCTATTCCTACTTTTCCACAATGCTGGTAATCCAGCACTGTGGAAAAGTAGGCTTTTACTATAGGGATGTGTGTTCAATATTTAGAAGTACATTCAGAGAATTTATTTCAAATACCAAGTACTGTGAATGTGTTCTAAGACAGAAAACTGATGACCCCATTCACCTGGCTTTTAAATAAGGTAGACATGAAAGCAGGAAATAGTGGCAATGGTTATAAGGCGGTGTGATGTAATGTGGAGGTCAAGAGGAAGACATATTTAGTTGGATGTTGCTGTTGGCCTGGGAATGTGGAGCGTGGTGATGAAGAAATGTATATTATTATTATTATTATGTAGGCCTCCATGGAGTCAATCGTGGCAGGTCCTTTCTAAGAAACACAAAGTCTATCAAGACTCATCGAGGGGAAGCCCCTCGCCCTTAGAAACACAAAGTCTATCATACCACTCCTTAAACTCATTGACCGTTCTCGCTCTCACCACTCCATCAGGCAATGCATTTCATGGTTCAACCACCCTCCATGCAAAGAAACCACTCCTCACCCTCTTGCTCACAGATTCCTTTCGTATCTTCCAGGGATGGCCTCTTATCATCACTCCTTCCCACTGTTCAACCAAGCAAAAGAACTCCCCAGTGTCATCCCTGTAACCGCCTATCAACAGTTTAAAAGTCTCAATCATATCATCTCTCCTCCTTCTATCCACCAAACTTTGCAGTCCACATTCCCTCAGCCGATCCTCATAACTATCATTGTACAGTCCTGAAACCATCTTTGTTATCTGCCTTTGTACCCTTTCCACAGTTAATTTATACCCTTCAAATCCTGGAGACCAAATCTGAGAAGCATAGTCCAAGTGTGGTCTGATCAGGATCTCATACAACGGAATGATAACTGTTTTATCTCTGCAGGTCAGTGTCCTCCACATGATTGCAGCAATCCTCTGTGTTACCCTCACCACCTTTGCAACATGTCCCCTAAATTACAGGTTTCTATCAATCATCAACCCCAGATCTCTGGCCTCCCCTACTTCCTCCAGTATAACTCCTCCCATAGAGTATGCAGTGTCCCATCGATGGTTCCCAAACCTCAAGACCTTACATTTTCCTGCATTAAACCGAGACCCCCATTCATTTGCCCATCTATCTAGCTTATCAAATCCTCTTGCAGGGCTGCCGCATCTGCACTATTACTAATAATCCTTCCCAGCTTCGTATCATCCGCAAACAACTGAATATCCCCTTGCAATCCACTGACAATGTCATTGATATAAAGGATCAACAATATAGGTCCCAGTACTGAGCCCTGTGGGACCCCACTTGTAACCCTCTGCTTCCTTGAAATTGCCCCACCATACACAACTCTCTGATACCTATCGGACAGCCAATCCTGAATCCAGATAACCAATCTGACATCTAGACCCATGTGCTGCAACTTGAATATCAGCTTATCATGTGGCACCTTGTCAAATGCCTTTGCTAAGTCTAAGAAAATGACAGTATATGCCTTTCCCTCATCTAATGCTCTTGTAATTTATCATAAAAGACTAGCATATTGCTAAAACAAGAACGCCCCTTCACAAATCCATGTTGACTTTCACAGATAACATTACCCTCATCTGCCCAATGCTGTATACGGTCCTTCACTACTTTCTCCAAGATCTTACTAATTACTGATGACACACAAACTGGCTTATAATTACACACTTCAAGTCTGCTACCACCCATATGCAATGGCACTATCTTATCTTTCCATTCCATGGGCTCCTTTCCCGCACTCAGACTTTCATTGAAAAGCCAGGTCAAAGGCACTGTCAGTTCCCTAGCACATTGTCTCAAAATGCTTGGTGAAATACCATCCAGTCCCACAGCTTTACTGACATCCAGAGTACTCAGTATTTGAAACACGCTCTCCTCCTGTACCTCTAAACTTCGAACCTGCCCAATGCCTATAGCATTAAAACTGACTCCCTGGATGAAATACTCCAATAAAGTGTCCATTGAACAATTCCAGTATGTTTTCTGCATACTCACTCTATTCCCATTTTTATCCCACAGTATCATTCTTCCACAGTCATTTCTCCTCCTACTGGCCACATATCTAAAAAATTCCCTAGGATTTTCTTTCTAGGATCTTAGGGCCAATCTCCTCTCATATTCTAGTTTCGTCTTCCTTACCATACTAGTCACTCTTCTGGCCTGTGTCTTATACTCTTCATGCATCTTCACTTCACCTGTCTCCTTATATCTCTTCCATAGCCTCTTTTTCGCATGCAATTCCTGTTTAATATTGTTTGTCATCCACTTTACTCCAAATTGTGTTGTTTTGTTCACTCGTGGTATACAACTTACCATTGCTGCTAACAAATATTCTTTCATAGTTTCCCACACACTAATGATATCCCAGCCTTCCAATTCCTCCCTCCATGAAACTTCCCCCAAGTTGACGTCTTAGACTATTATAATCACCTGCCTTATTATTCCACATACGTTCCCTTCTCTTTGATACTCCTACATGTCTATTCATTTTCCAAGTCAAAACCATATAGTCACTCTCTCCAACTGGTGGGAGAGATGTCATCTGAGTTATTATCAACTCTTCTGATGCTATAACCAAATCCAAAACTCTTGATCCTCTTGTTCCCTCTGTTACATGTTGCCTAAGACATTTGTCCCTCAAGAATTCTAGAAATTCCATTCCATTATTGCTACATGAATCTTCCTGTCCCCGGTTTATACTACTGTAGTTAAAATCTCCCATAACAATCATTCTTCTTGCACTTGCCAAACTCAACTGTCTAAATAGTTCCTGGTCCCCACCCTCTGTACTCCTGGTTCTGTAACAACACCCCACTAAATATCCTGTCTTGCCCACATCTACCTTACATGATATGCTTTCAAAATCCTTAGTGCCACTGCCTTCCAAAGTCTCCACTCTTAGAGGACATAGGTTGTCACTTATCATAAGCAGTACTCCACCACCACGCTTTCCCTTCCTATCCTGCCGAAAAATACTGTACCCAGCGACTTCTATTCCTGTCGTTATATCCTCTTCTATCCACCACGACTTAGTGATCCCAATAATTTTTGTCCAGTCTCATGCTATCTGCGCCACCAATTCCTCTCCTTTATTCCGGATACTCCTGGCATTAGTATAAAGCATATAAATGCCATTGTTTTTATGCCCACATTATCCCCTCGAGATTCCACCAGGCTCAGTGTTAGCTGATGTCGTCCCCCTTCTCCCAAGTACCCATTCCCACAAGAGGCCATTCCTGCTGCCATCCTTCCTGGGACACACTGACTTTTTCAGAACAGCAATCTCTCCAGATGCCTACGTCTTCCTCATTCAAATGTAAACGGTCTCTCGCATACAATTCCTCTCTGTCCTCAAAAGCACTCCAAGCATCCACATATTCCAGTCCTCTCTTGTCACACATTCTAGATATTATGTCATTCAATATTACTGCTCTTCTGCTCAGCTCGTCATTATCATACCTAGGCAACACACACACTCTTTCCTCTCTGTGTCTTCTTTCATACCACCTCAAGCAAGAAGCTCATATCTCTCGCTGCCTTATTTACACCACTACTCAAGTAATTTTTTCGCACCATCTCAATCATCTCATCCACCCTTTCACCTCTCTTAACTGTGAAAGCCACACTTTCTGTCATTCCTCCTGGAACTCACTGAAACACTTCTCACGCATCCTATCTTGAACACCATGGATCATTGAGTCCCCATACATTATACCTCTTACCATTCCCTCTCTCCTATTGTTTCAATTTTCTTCTTTCATTCCCAGACCATTCTCTCATTCCCTCTCTCTTACTGTTTCCGTTTTCTCCTCTTCTTGCACTCCCATACCCCTTTCTCATTCAGTCTCTCCTACTGTTTAGTGAACAATCATCATCATCATATTCCTGATATATACTACCCTCAAGGGATGTATAGGATGTGACAGTACTACATGAGCAATTACATCATTACTAACTTCCTATCTACAATTTTCCTCCAAATCAGTCTGTTGCCCATCAAGACTAACATTATCAGATCTTATATTTCTATCTTTTAAGGCACTTTTTACTGTATCAATCCATCTATATCTTTGTCTTCCTCTGGATGTCTTTTTCCTGCCAACCTGGCAGAGAACACTTTTTTTGTTATTCTTTCCTCTCCCATTCTGTTTAAGTGACCATACCACCTGATATTGGCTCTGCTAACACATTCCTGAATGCTGACAATGTCAAGTTCTTTCCTAATATCCTCGTTTTTAATACGATATTGCCATTGTTACCATCTATTCATGCCTCTAATCTTTCTCACAACTGTCATATCTGCAGTCTCTAGTCTTTGGTCAAGTGTTTTTACTTCTGACCCCGCTCTTAGATTCATAAGTTAAAATTGACTTGAATATTTTTTTTTATACAGCTCATTTGGTGTTATGGCTAATTTCTCTTTTGAAAATTATGGAGACAACTACTGTGTTTGAATAAAAACTTTAGTTTAATATAACTAAAATCTACATTCGATGTTTCGACCTTTATGTCAAGGTCATCTTCTGGAGCATACAACTATACACAGGAAACAAGCTAGACTACAATCAAACTGGTTTGTTAAAGACACTGACCAACCGCTATAGCAATTGTTGGCCTGACCTCTGGTGAGGGAAAAAAAAAATTACACATCAACGCTAGAGTCCTATTATTAGTGTTGTCTTCTATATACTTATATTAACATTATTCCAGCCATTTGGTATGGAATGGTTTCTAATACTAGCTAAGGATTGGCTAGAGTCCTGACTTGTGCTGGATCTTTCATATTAGGTAGGCTGAATGTGTGCCATCCAGTTCCTTGGAATTTTCATGCCATCTTTGTTATTGATATTTGGGTGGTTTATCAGGATTTCACAGGATTCCTTAAATTTCCTTTTGTACCAGGTTTTTGTGCGGTGTAAGGAGCAAGTGCTTTTCCAGTTGATCTGGTGTAAGGTGTTGAGTGCGTGGTCTGAGAGGCCTGCTTCACCATAATGGTTATATTTAATGTGTCTAATGTGTTCTTTCTTGCATATAGGGATTGTCCGCCCTATTTCACCAATGTACGGTAAGTTACAGGTGCAGCGGATGCAATAGACTCCAGGATGTGCTAATGGGAGGAGAGGATCCTTAGAGGAGTTGAATATGGTTTTAAGTTTAGTGGGTGGTTTAAAGGTGGCAATGAGGTTATAATGTTGTAGGATTCTGTTGATTTTTTTCTGATAACCCTTTAATGTATGGGATGGCTATGGTTTGTTTTTATTATTATTGTTGTTCCGGGCAACTCCAAGGAGTCGACAGACTCATCGAGGGAGGCCCTAACATCATGTCAAGAACAACTATTCGACATTGATACAGTATCTATCATACCTTGCCTTGAACTCATTCATGGTTGTAGCACCCACAACAGACTCTGGAAGCTTATTCCACTCATTCACCACTCTCCAAGTAAAAAACCTAGCTCTAACACCCTTGTCAACCATGCTCTTGCCCAGCTTCCATGCATTGCCCCTAGTCCTTCCACCACCAGTCATATTTTCAAAAATATCTTCTGGATCAATCTTGTAGAAACCCTTCAGTAATTTGAATGTCTCAATCATATCACCCCTCCTTCGCCTATCGTCCAATCTCTGCAACCCACAAATCTTCTACCTCTTTTCATAAGGTTCATTCCACAGATCTTCTATCATCTTGGTCACTCGTCTCTGGATCCTCTCCACTTCCTCCCCATCACGAAGAAACCCTGGTGCCCATAACATGGGCACAGTAGTCCAGATGGGGTCTTATCAAGGCTCGATACATAGGAACAACAACTTGTTTGTCTCTGCATGTTAAAGTATTTTTCAGAAGCCAAGTGATTTGATGAGCTGATTTAGTCACTTTTGCAATGTGGCCCCTAAACTTCAACTCTCTATCCACTAACACTCCCAAATCCCTGGCCTCATCAATCTCCTGGAGTACGGTTCCACCAATGCGATATACTGCTGCTATTCTTTTCACCCCAAATTACATAACCTTACACTTTGCCACAATAAATTGACATCCATTTTTCCTAGCCCAGTCCTCCAAACTATCCAAATCATCCTGTATCATTTTGACATCCTGTGCACTCACAATTGCTCTACCCAACTTTGCATCACCAGCAAACAAGTGAACACTTCCTATCAGATCCTTTCCTATATCATTGATGAACAAATTGAAAAGTAGTGGTCCAAGAACAGAGCTCTGCGCCACACCACTAGTCACAAGCCGTCTTTTGGACTCAACTCCTGAATAAACCACTCTCTGGTATCTCTCCATCAACCACCATCCTATCCATCTCACCAACTCTATATCTATACCCATCTGCTCCAGTTTACTGATTAGGGTTCCATGTGGTATCCTGTCAAAGGCCTTGGCAAGGTCCAGTAGTATCACTGTAAATTACCCCCTATCCAGTTCAGCCGTCACTGTGTTATAGAACGTGAGCAAGTTACTGAGGCATGATCTACCCTTCACAAAACCATGTTGTCCCCCATACAATATCCCATTTTCATCTATCCAATCTTTACTTTTACTGTAATCTAGATTCGTTTTTGTTGTAGTTTTATAGAGTATTTTATTAACAGTATTTTTGTTATAGCCATTATTTACGAATGTGTCACTAATGATTTTTAGTTCTTGTTTCAGGGCTTGCTGGTTAGAGCAAATAGTTGTGACTCTGTTTTTAAGGATGTTAATGACTCCATATTTTTGTGATGGGTGGTGGTATGAATTAGCATGTATGTATTGGCCAGTGTGTGTCGGTTTTCGGTAGACCGTGAAGGATAGACTGCCTGAAGGAAGACGTGTGACTAGTGTGTCTAGGAACGGGAGTGAATTTTGGTTTTCGATTTCGATGGTAAATTGTATGCATTCGTGTTGTTTGTTCAGGTGGCTGAGGAATGTGTTTAGCATTTGTCGCCCGTGCGGCCAGATCACGAATGACTTTATGTTCTTAGGAAGGACCTCCCACGATGAGTCTTTTGACTCCATGGAGGCCTAAATAATAATAATAATATATTCACAATGCACTTGTTATTTTCAATGTTTCTGCCTGTTTTCATTGTCTTTGTCTTTTTAATGCTGACCTTCATACCATATCTATTAGAACAGTTATTCACTTTAGTCAGGGAATCTTGCAGACTTGTTGCAGATTTATATAGAAGTATAACATCATCTGCATAAAGCAAAGAGCAGAGATTAACATCTCTAATTTTTGATATCAGATTTAATACCACTTTCCTTCATAATGTGATCCATATAGATAATAAATAACAGACGGGATAATGTACATCCTTGTCTGACACCATATTTAACATTAAACCACCTTCCTGTACTTCTTTCAATTCTAACTGCTGACTTACTACTTAAATAAAGACTAAGTATGTATTGATATAATGTCCCATTGACACCATATAACTGTAGCGTTTTAAACAGCTTCTCTCTCTTGTCACCTTGTCATATGCCTTTTCCAGATGAAAACTAAAACATAGATCTTTGTCATATTCTCATGATTTCTCAACTATCTGTCGTAAAGTGAAAATCTGATCCTGACAGACTTTATTTCGCCTGAATCCAGCTTGTTCTTCTCCAAGCTTTTTTTCCACAATCCTTCTCAACCGTTTCTCAAGTATACTTGCATATTTCTTACCATGAACACTCAGTAGAGAAATACCTCTGTAATTCTCACATTCAGTTTTATTTCCCTTTTTATAAATGGGTACTGTGAAAGCTCTACTCCAATCATCGGGAATTTCTCCCTCTGTCCACGCCTTCTGAATGAACCTGGCAGTGCAGTCACCGTGCGACTTTTAACCTCCATACTTGAGTATTTCTAGTCGAATATCATCTACTCTTGCTGCCTTTTCACATTTCAGGCTTTTAATGGCTTTTTCTACTTCAAGTATGCATATGTATTCCTGACTGCATGCCTTTTGAGTGTTTTTTACCACTGTGCTGTCATCACTGTTTTGTTTCATTTAGCAATTTTTCGAAGTAATTACTCCATAAGTTTTCTTCTGTTTTCATGTCACCTTTATCATCTTTAATTCTTTTTAAAGCACTCTCTCCTCCATTTTTGAGCTTCTTCAACAACCTCCAGAATATCTTGCCACCTTCTTGATATTTATTTTCTATGTTCTTACCAAAGTCCTCCCATGACTTTTGCTTTGCTAGTTTTACACAGTGTTTAGCTTTCTTACATTGTTTCTGTATTCTCCAAGACAGGCATGTCAAACATGAGGCCTGCCGACAAGTAGCATGCGGCCCACCAAACTTTGTAACCAATATGGTTATTTAACTTTTGACAACATGAATTAAATAAACATATTTAAAATATTAACATTTCCACTTAAGATTATTTTATGTGCCAACTACTCTGCAATTTCTAAACGAAATAATGTTCTATTTGTCATTTTAAGAAATCTTGTTACACCACTGCATTAATATCGAATTTTAACGAACAAGTTTACGTATGCAGCTACATCCTCTGACCACAGCAATCAGAGGCTAGCCGTTAGCAGTTTTCAAGTCATAAGAAAGTGTAGTGTTTTCTTTATAATTAATAAAGAATTTATATAAAAATAATATCGAAACATTTAACCAGTATGAGTAAAAATGATGAATTGAAGAAGAACATCATAGTTTTCAAGAAAAATGGGAGTTACAATATTTTTGTATTCAAGGGGAAAAAAAAATTATGCTTGATAAGTAGAAACTCTCTTGCAGTTTGCAAAGAATATAATATTAAAAGGCATTGTGATACAAATTATTATTATTATTATTATTATTCAGGCCTCCATGTAGTCAAAAGGCTCATCATGGGAGGCCCTTCCTAAGAAACACACAAAGTCTATCGAGATTCATTGAGGGGGAGGTCCCCCTCCCAAGAAACACAAAGTCTATCATACTACTCCTTAAACTCATTGACCGTTCTCACACTCACCACTCCAATCAGGCAATGCATTCCATGGTTCAACCACCCTCCATGCAAAGAAACCACTCCTCACCTTCTTGCTCACAGTTTCCTTTTGTAACTTTCAGGGGTGGCCTTTTGTCATCACTCCTTCCCGCTGTTCAACCAAGTGAAAGAACTCCCCAGTGTCAACCCTGTAACCACCTCTCAACAGTTTAAAACTCAATCATATCACCTCTCCTTCTTGTATCCACCAAATTCTGCAGTCCACATTCCCTCAGCCGATCCTCATAACTAACATTGTACAGTCCTGAAACCATCTTTGTTATCTGCCTTTGTACCCTTTCCACAGTTAATTTATCCCCTTCAAATCGTGGGGACCAAATCTGAGAACAATAGTCCAAGTGTGGTCTGATCAGAGTCTTAATCATAAAGAAAACTATGACAAATATGTTCCGAAACTTTTTGAAGATAAATTGTCAGAATTAAAGTTTCACTTCAAAATCAACCAAGTGTATTTACCAAGCCTATTGAAGATAATAGAGCTACGGTAAAAATCAGTTATTTGTTATCACATTTAATTGCAAGCAAGTCGGAACCATTCATGGAAGGGGATTTTATTCGCAAATGTATTATTAAAGCAGTTGAAGTGTTGTGTCCTGATCAATTAAAAAAATTCAAAAATATAAGCTTATCTCAAAATACCATTGTTAGCAGAATTATGGGAACTTAAGGAATCAACTAAAATCAATAATTCCAACATTTCAGACCTATTCCCTTGCAATTGACGAAAGTACAGATGTACGGGATATCGCTCAGCTGGCTATTTTTATTCTTGGATGTGATATGAACTTAAAAGTAAATGAAGAACTTGTAGAAATTATTCCTATGCATGATACAACCACTGGAGTTGATATTTTTGACACCCTTATGGAAGTTTTGAATGAATACAATTTAGCATTAAAAAAAGCTAGTTTGTCTTGCAACTGATGGTGCTCCTGCCAAGTGTTGTTAAAGGAGTTGTTACAAATTTAAAAGAAAAATGCAAAGAATAAAGTAATAATAATTTTCAGCATTTTCATTGCATTATTCATCAGCAAACACTATTCTGTAAAGTTTTAATTGGACATGTCCTGAAAAATGTCAGTAAAATTGTAAATTATATTCATGCACGTATCGCCAGTTTAGTAACTTTCTAGAAGATATAGAAAGTGAATATAGCAATCTACCTTATTGTAAAGAAATTAGATGGCTTTCCAGTCATAAAGTTTTTAAGCTATACTTCAAATTGCTGGACGAAATTGCCATTTTTTTAGAATCAAAAAATTATGAATGTGAAATACTACAAAAGATCAATGGATAAAGGACCTGGCTTTTTCTTTTGACAATACAAGTCACCTTAGTCAACTTAATTTTAAGCTACAAAGCAAACATTAAGTAGTTACCATGTTATTTGACAATATTAATATTTTCAAACAGAAATTATTACTTTGGCAAATACAAATTCAAAAAGAAAATTTATCCCATTTTGAATGTTATCAATAATGATTGATAATATTCAAAAGGGAATAGGCAATAGGAAAAAGAAAACCAGGACGTCCTCTTAAACGATTCAACGATGACTTCTAAGACTGGAACAGGCCATGTTAGGCCTAAATCTTTGATACACATGATGATGATGATGATGATCAATCAATATTACAAAAATCACTGAAATCAGATTTTCAGAAAATGCCAATCGAATTAAATTATAAGAAAATGAATTTGAAAGAAGATTTCTACAGCTCAACAAATTCAACCAAATATTGAAGATTTCGTTAATGAAAAAAAAAATACATATTTTATATGTATTTTTGTAACATAGTTGTGTTTTGCACTCATATACTCTAACGTTAATATTAAAAAATCTGTTTTCTCTTTATTTCGATATTTTTTTTCTGTTGTGGCTCACAGCTTGATGTATAATTCTTAATTTGGCCCTTGGAGGTAAACGAGTTTGACATGCCTGCTCTAAGAGCACTCAATCGACATAGCTACTCGCACCAACCAAGTCACTCTCCTTGCCTAGTCTTTGTAGAGCTCATGAAATTGGTTATTTCCACTTCTATTATGTTGCCCCCACAATGCCCTTTTTCTGTGTATCGCATGCTTTATCTCTTTATTCATCCATCTCACACCTACCTTATTTAAACTTCTCACCCTTGGAATACATTTAGACATTGCATCTACTAGATAGTTTTTGAAAATCCCTCAAGCTGCATTGATCTCTTTTCCAGCTAACTCCTCATTCCACGTTACACCCGCAAGCTGTCTCCTGAGCTCTTCATAATCACCCCCTTGTAGTTCCACATATACCCTTTTCTCACAGAGGTCCTCGCACTGCTGGCAACCACCCAGGTTATCACCTCATGGTCACTCTCACCAATTGGTGGATGATTTGACACCTCATTTATAATTACATCCTCTGATGAGATGACCAATTCCAAGACCCTTAATCCTCGTGTGCCCTCTGTTACATACTGTCTGAGGTAGTTATCCCTCAAAAACTCATTTTTTTTACTTCCAATTGCTATCTCATCATTCCAGTCTATATTGCCACAATTAAAATCATCCATAATGATCACCATTTTCTTATTTGCATGGCTGATTTGACTATACATTTCACTATCACCACCATCCACATTACCTGGTCTATAACAACATCCCACCAAGTATTAGAGAGTTGTGTATGTTGGGGCAGTTTCAAGGAGGCAGAGAGTTACAAGAGGGGTTTTACAGGGCTCAATAGTTGGGCCTATAGTTTAACCTTTATATCAATGACATTATCAGTGGATTGCAGGGGGATGTTCAGTTGTTTGCAGATGATGAGAAGCCAGGAAAGGGTTATGAGTAATGGTGCAGATGTGGTAGTCCTGCAGGTGGATTTGAATAAGCTGGATAGATGGGCAAATGAATGGGAATGTTGAATTAATGCAGCAAAATGTAAGGTCTTGAGGTTTGGGACAGATAGTATGGGATGCTGCATACTCTATCGGAGGAGCTATACTGGAGGAAGTAGGGGAGACAAGAGATTTGGGGTTGATGATTGATAGAAACCTGAAATTCAGGGGACATATTGCAAAGGTGGTGAAGGTATCCCAAAGAATTGCTGCAATGTTGAGAAGGACGCTGACCTACAAAGATGAAAGAGTCAATATCCCTTTGTATAAAACTCTGATCAGACCACACTTAGACTGTTGTTCTCAGATTTCGTACCCAGGATTTGAAGCGGATAAATTAACTATGGAAAGGGTACAGAGCCAGATAACATATATGGTCTCAGGATTGTGCAATGTTAGTTATGAGGATTGTCTGAAGGAATGTAGACTGCAGAGTTTGATGGATAGAAGAAGGAGAGGTGATATGATTGAGACTTTTAAACTGTTAAGAGGGGGTTACAGGGTTGACACTGGCGAGTTCTTTCGCTTGGTTGAACAGTGGGAAGGAGTGATGACAAGGTGCCACCATCCCTGGAAGTTACGAAAGGAAACTGTGAGCAAGAGGGTGAGAAGTGGTTTCTTTGCGTGGAGGGTGGTTGATCCATGGAATGCATTGCCTGATAGAGTGATGAGAGCGAGAATGGTCAATGGGTTTAAGAAGTGGGTATGATAGACTTTATGTTTCTTAGCAGGGACTTCCCCTGATGAGTCTTTTGACTCCTTGGAGGCCTAAATAATAATCATAATAATAATATAAAATTCAATTTTATCCTGCTCAAGACTAAATGGTGATCACTTCCAGTTTCAAATCCTCTGTACACTTTGGTGTCCTGCACCAGGGAGAAAACATCACTATCAACAATAACAAGGTCAGTGAGACTTTTCTTATTCCTTGCCTGTTCTCTCCATGTGAATTCGTGCACATTTTTATGTTGGAACATGGTGTTAGTAATAACCAGTTCATGTCCTGAGCAGAAATCCAACAGGTATTTGCCATTATTATTAGCTTTGCTCTTTTCTCCAAATTTTACCAAAATAATTTTGTATGTCTGACTGTCATTTCCTACTCTGCTATTTAGATCCCCAACAAGGACCAACTTTTCCTTTTTCATTGTGTCAGTTGCTTTTTCTAAAGCATTAAAAAATTCCTCCACTTCTACCTTAATAGAACCTCTATGGGACTATAGCATAAATAAGTCTCATTGTCCAGTTTCCCATTCTCATTTTTCCCACATCACTCTACTTGAGACTGCCTGCCATTCAAGAAGATTAGCCTCATTTTTACTGTTGAATACTATTGCTACTCCTTTTCCTTAATTTTCATTGCCTGAATATAGCATTTTGTATTTATTGCTCAGTCAGCTACTGGAACAAGTCAGAAAGATCTCATCAGTTTTTGCCTTTTTTGTTTCAGTCACTCCTATTATGTCTATCTGGTACTTATCCAATTCCTCAGCTATCTCCATTTCTTTGCCATTCAGGCTTCTTTGCTGATAGTACTGATCTTGAACTTTGGTGATGTTGAGTTGGGTTGATTTTAGAATTTGTTCCAGTAGCTGACTTTTCGCTGTTTGCCCTAGTTCCCTGGCAAACCAACTGGGACCTTGGTGAACCGGGCGACGCCCCAGCAGGCATGAAATTCTGTCGTGTTGTGCCATTATTCTATATTTTGGTTTAAGCCAATAAGAATTAAATTTGACCGTCTAAATCCCAAATTGCCAGCCTATCCTTGTTTGTTCAGTATCCAGGTAGATACCTAACAGGGTGCACCACGAGAAGGTGAGGATTGGACATTAGGTCAGAAGCCCTGCCTGGTTCTCAACATTCCTTTAAAGGCTATTTGGAGGTCTTCAACACCCCATTAGTGAACAAAGGAAGGGTAATTATTATGGATGATTTTAATTATGGCAGTATAGATTGAAATGAAGAGATAGCATTTGCAAATAAGTGAAACGAATTTCTAGAGTTCTTGAGAGATAACTATCTCTCAAGTCAGCACATAAAGTGAGGAGATGCGAGGATCAAGAGTTCTAGATCTCATCATTTCATCAAAGGATGTAATTGTGAGAGGGTAACACACTTTCCAGTTGGTGAAAGTATGTAGGCTTTTGTGAGTAAAGGATATATGTGGAATTATAAGGCTGGTGATTATGACAAGCTTAGGAGACAACTTGGAGCTATAGTGTGGAACGAGGAGTTGAGCCATAAGAAAATAAATGCTGCTTGGAAACTGACAAAGAAATACATAACAGCATCAAAGTGTGAATGTATTCCGAGGGACAAAAGGCTGAATAAAATAGGTGTAAAATGGATGAATGAGGGTCTTAAACAAGAAATCTTTAAGAAGAAGGTACTTTTGAGGCAGTACAAGATGAATAATGGTAACATTATTCATCTTGTACTGCCAAATCAATTTCACGAAGAGAATAAAGAACAAGCAAGGAGAGTGACTAAGTTAGTAAGGAAAACAAAAGTTCAGTATGAGCAGAAATTGGCAAATCAGGTGAAGAAAACTGTAGAGATTTAATAGATACATGACAAGTAGAAGGAAGAATGATCATGATAAGATGATGTTAATAGATGAAAGTGGTAGCTGCTGCAGAAGACATTGTTGAGGTATTCAGTGATCAATTTATAAAGGTGTTTCATCCTGATGAGGATGGATGCATGAGGAACTTAAATGTAGAGGACATAGGAGAGGATAGCTTAATTGTGAGTGAGCAGGAGGCATTTGAAGAAATAAATAAACTTGATGTCAAGAAGGTGATAGGATTTGATTATATATCACCATGCATCTTAAGAGAATGTTCCAGGGAATTGTCATGCCTGTTTAATAAAAGTCTTGCAATAACACAGGTTCAGGTCTATATGGGTGAACCTGTGTCTATAAGAGGTGGTTACAGGGTTGACACTGGCGAGTTCTTTCACTTGGTTGAACAGTGGGAAGGAGTGATGACAAGGGGCCATCCCTGGAAGTTACGAAAGGAAACTGTGAACAACAATGGTTTCAAAATTGACCCCTGCGACACACCACCAGTGATCACCCTCTTGCTCACAGTTTCCTTTCGTAACTTCCAGGGATGGCCCCTTGTCATCACTCCTTCCCACTGTTCAACCAAGCGAAAGAACTCGCCAGTGTCAACCCTGTAACCACCTCTTATAGACATATAAGAGGTGGTTATATGTCTATAAGAGGTGGTTACAGGGTGGTTACAGGAATACATGGGAGATGCATTTCCAGTGGTGTACTTGGATTTTGCAAAATTTTGATTTTGATAAACTGCCACATGACAAGCTAGTAAATAAATTGAAACAGATGGGATTGGATAACAGACTTCTGAGTTGGATCAGAGACTGGCTGTCAGATAGGTATCAGAAAGTTGTATATGGGGGTGTGGTATCCTGAAAGAGAAAAATCACTGGTGGTGTGTCGCAGGGGTCAATTTTGAAACCATTGTTGTTCAATTTGTATGTTAATGATATTGGGATGGGTTTAACTAGTGATATGGAGATAATGCAAAACTGGGTAGAGCAATACAGAGTCAAGTGGGTGTTATGGCCTTACAGGAGGACTTGAATAGATTGCATGAATGGGCAGGTAAGTGGAACTATTAGTTTAATGTTAAAAAATGTAAAGTTTTAAGATTTGGTAAGCAAAGATGGGATGCGAAGTATACACTCAGTAGGGAAACATTAGGAAAGTAGAGGAGATGAGAGATCTAGGAGCTATGGTGGACAAGGACCTGAAATTCATGTTTCACATTACACAAGTTGTGAATACAACACATTGGATAATGGTAATGATGAGGACCCTGATATGCAGAAATAGAAAGGTTATCATGCTTTTGTATAAGCTATTGTATAATAATCCATATGATTAGGCCTCATATGGATTATTGTGCACAGATTTGGTCATTGGGTTTTCATTGTGATGAGGATATGTTGGAAATGGTCCAGAGAAGATTCACAAAGGTGGTCAGTGGTCTCTGAAATGTGGAGTACGAGAACAGATTAAGAGAATGTAAGTTGCAGAGCCTCATGAATAGGAGGAAGGGGGGGGATATGATTGAGACATATAAGCTAGTCAGAGGTTGTTATCAGGTTCACATGGAAAAGAATTTTCATAGATTGGGAGAGGGAGATAGAACAAGAGGCAATCCATGGAAACTATATAAGGAGGGTGTGAACAGAGGAGTGAGGTGCAGGTTCTTTGCATAGAGAGTGCTTTGTGAGTGTAATGCATTGTCCGAGTGTGTTGTGAATGTTGACACATTGAATAAGTTTAAGGCACGTTTGGATGAGTATTGTGTGTAATAGTGTGTACCTCCCACGATGAGTCTCCGACTCCATGGAGGTCAAATGTTAGTAATAATAATAAAGTACTACATAATGGCAAAATGACAGGAGATGGAATATGACCTGAATTAATGAAAGAGCTGGAGAAAGGAAGAGATTTTTTAAGAGAAATAATACAGAATATATATGATACAGGCATACTACTAGAAGATTTCATAAAATGTATTTGCATTCTGATACCAAAGAAGAATAATGCAACCGAATGTAAAGAATTTAGAACAATTAATATCGTATCCCATGCTTCAAAAATACTATTGAAAATAATAAAAATAGAA
The DNA here is from genome assembly GCF_054136105.1 of Typopeltis vanoorti. Classification (NCBI taxonomy): domain Eukaryota; kingdom Metazoa; phylum Arthropoda; class Arachnida; order Uropygi; family Thelyphonidae; genus Typopeltis; species Typopeltis vanoorti. Next base: position 142,764,057 of record NC_143557.1, on the reverse strand, counting down.
TGTTTTCTAGAATTAAATGCTGCATAAGTAATCAACAAAAGAGTTTCATACCAGGAAAAAGTGCAATTAACGCAATATATGAATTAAAAACCGTTATTGAAAGATCAATAGAAATGATAATATATAGAAAGTGTGCCTATGGCAATTAAGCAGGGTGAAAGGGTGGATGAGATGTTTGTGATGGTTGGCACAAATGACTTGAGAGGTAGTGCAAATTGGGTAGCGAGAGATCTGAGATTCATGCTTGAAGTTGTACAAAAGAAAACACAGAGAGCAAGTATGATAAGGACGAGTTGAGCAGAAGAGCAGTAATAATGAATAGCATAATAGCCAGATTGTGTCAGAGGAAATGATTGGAATATGTGGATGCTTTGAGGACATTTGAAGACAGAAAGGAACTGTATGCGAGAGACTGCTTGTCCAAGCAATAAGGTGAGTCAAAACTACGACTATCTAGACAACTAAATAGGCTGGCCTTTTTAAAAAGATGTCGGGATACAAGAGTGATACCGAAATGTATTAAAATGAAGACCAATTTCCATTCCAAAAAAGCACTCCGTATATATAAATGTGCTAGCCTAGCATTACTACGCGAGCAATTCGCTTCTACTCGTGCCGCCCTCGCAGTGATGAACGGCGCCATTGGCTCCTTACATTCAGAGCTCTCCACCGTTCTTAACCCTGAACTTTGGTCGATTCTCTCTGACATTTCGGAAACTTCCGCACAGAGAGAATTTCAAAAAAATAAAAAAATAATAAAAAATAAAAAACAAACACGTCAAGAAATACAGCAACCTGGTTAAAGACAAACCACAACCACAAATTCATCCGCTCCAGACAGTAATAAACCTCTCTTCCAAAAGGTTCAACGAGGATGCCGTCAGCGCCCTTTGCCTCGGCCGTAATTTTGCCGTCGCCCCGAAAGAAGTGCCGGTGCTCGATGTAATGGTTAACTTCGAATGGGGGGATCAGTCGCTTACCGTCAGAGGTAGCCAACAACATCAGACTCGACGTAGCCAACATCCTCACTCATTCTTCGCCTCCAAAAAGTAACTTATCTTATGCCCAATGCATGGCTCAGCAGAAACTACGCAAAGAAAAAAGTTTTGTCATCACCAGAGCGGATAAGGGTAATGCCACAGTTGTTCTTAATACCAGCGAATACAATTGTAAAATGAACATTATCCTCCGCGATCACGCTACCTACATCCTGCTAGAACACAACCCCACAAAAACACAAGTTAAGAAATTAAAAATATTACTTAAAAAAGTAACCTCCTGGCCCCCTGACGTCACGAAAAAACTTAAACCTTTCCGCTCCCGTTCTCGATGTAATGGTTAACTTCGAATGGGGGGATCAGTCGCTTACCGTCAGAGGTAGCCAACAACATCAGACTCGACGTAGCCAACATCCTCACTCATTCTTCGCCTCCAAAAAGTAACTTATCTTATGCCCAATGCATGGCTCAGCAGAAACTACGCAAAGAAAAAAGTTTTGTCATCACCAGAGCGGATAAGGGTAATGCCACAGTTGTTCTTAATACCAGCGAATACAATTGTAAAATGAACATTATCCTCCGCGATCACGCTACCTACATCCTGCTAGAACACAACCCCACAAAAACACAAGTTAAGAAATTAAAAATATTACTTAAAAAAGTAACCTCCTGGCCCCCTGACGTCACGAAAAAACTTAAACCTTTCCGCTCCCGTTCCCCCCCCCCCCCCGAATATACGGTTTACCAAAAATCCACAAACCCAATTCCCCACTCAGACCTATAGTAGATGCCACCAATGCACCTTGTTACAGACTGTCTAAACAGCTGGCCAACTCTCTGTCCCCCCCCTCACCGGAAATTCAGCTTCCTATATAAAAAACTCGACCCACTTTAAAGCCCTCACAGAAAATTTAACCTTGAATAATACAGACATATTAGTAAGCTTTGATATCTCCTCTTTGTTTACCAATATTCCCTTAACTGACACTTTATCTCTCTTAGAAAACGTTTTCCCCCTCTGACATCTTAGATCTCTTTTCCTTTGCCATCAACTCTGGGTATTTCTCTTGGAATAAAAAAATCTACAAGCAGATAGAGGGAGCCGCCATGGGTTCCCCCCCTCTCATCCCCCTTGCCAATTTCTATATGGAAGATTTCGAAAAACGAGCCATAGACTCAGCCCCACTCAAACCTTCTATCTGGCTAAGATATGTAGATGATGTGTTCTCTATTTGGCCTCATGGCTCAGACACGTTAGACTCCTTCCTCGGTCATCTCAATAGCCTACATCCAAGATTCCAGTTTACTATGGAAAAGGAAAAGAACAATTGTTTACCCTTCCTAGACACCTTAGTCACGCGCCTGCCTAATGATACACTTGCCTTCACTGTATACAGAAAACCCACACACACACACACAGGCAGATACATTCACAAACTCTCCCACCACCACCCCTCACAACAATATGGCATCATTAAAACCCTTACCAAGAGAGCCCACAATCTTTGTTCCAGTGGAACCACCCTCACTAATGAGCTTAACCACATACACAGAACTTTCCTCTCCAATGGCTACAGCGAACACAGTATCAAAAAAATAATCTATTCCTCCCCCATTCCCCGTCCCTCTCGTCAACAAGATTTTAAAAATGCCATTACCATACCCTACATCTGTGGCACTTCGGAAAAAATAGCCAAGATACTAAAAAAGTATAACCTACACACAGCATATAAGCCCTACTGCAAACTTGCTATCCTTATCCGTTCTACGAATGGAGTTTACAAAGTACCCTGTTCCTGTAAGCTGGCGTACTTTGGACAGACAGGCAGATCAGCATCCATCCGCCTGGAGGAACACAAGTCGTACATCGTTAAACACAACTATGGCCATTCAGGCTTGGCTGACCATGTTTTGGACACCACCCACAGAGTATCTTGGAAGAAAACCACCATGCTCCACCACAGCAAATTCAAGAAAGAGAGACTTTTCTTAGAAGCAGCAGCAGCTCTCAGAAACCAACCAAATCTTAACAAATACGGTTGCATTAAGCTTCCGAAGATTTGGGAAACACTCATCACCAGAGGTCCCACCTTACATTCCAGGCCACCTACTACCGCCCTTAGAGGGCGCTCCACCTAGATAGGACTTTAGTGTCACCCATGTGGTTGTGCTTAGTATTGTAAGTTTTTGTGTGCATGTTACATTAATTGTTTTTGTAATCCCCGTAGATGTCCTAGTGACTAGGACGAAATATAGGAAGTATTAAATTCTATTTTAATTCTTTTTGAGTGTTGTAAAAAATCCATTAAACCTCCAACATAAAGAGAGACTGCTTGCATTTGAATGAGGAAGAACATAGGCATTTGGAGAGATTGCTGTTTTCTGAACGAGTCAGTCTGTCAATGCAGGGGAAACTAGAATTACCAAGGTGGATGGCGGCAGGGATCGCCTCCTGTTGGGAATGGGTGCTTGGGGGAAGGAGGATAACATCAAGTAAAACTAAGTCCACTGGAATCTGGAGGGGAATAATGATAGGTATAGAAGCAGTGACATTTCAATTCTTTATACTAATGCCAGGAGTATCTGCTATAAAGGAGATGAATTGGTGGCACTGTTAGCATCAGCCTGACCAAAGATTATTGGGATCTGTGAGACGTGGCTGACAGAAGATGATATAATAACAGGAATAGAAGTAGCAGGGTACAGCATTTTTTGGCAGGATAGGAAGGGAAAACATGGTGGTGGAGTACTGCTTATGATAAGTGGTGACTTTTGCCCTCCTAGAATGGAGACTTTGGAAGGCAGTGACACTGATGGTTTTGAAAGCATATGATGTTAGGTAGAGATGTGAAAGACCGGATATTTAATGGGGTTTTGCTACAAGCCAAGGAGCATAGGGTGAGGAGGAGATGTTTTTACAGTTTTGCTCAGTAAGTGCAAGAAGAATGATTGTTATGGGAGATTTTAACTACAGCAGCAGAAATTGGGAAGAGGAAATGCATATAGTAATAAGGGTATGGAATTTCTAGAATTCTTAAGGGACATATGTATTAGGCAACATGTAATAGAGGGAACAAGACTTGGAAGACAAATAGACATGCAGGAGTATCATAGAAAAGGGAACATATGTGGAATTATAAGGCAGGTGATTATAAGAGTCTTAGATGTCAATTAGTTGCAATTCCATGGAGGATGGAATTTGAAATTCAGGATATCGTTAGTGCTTGGGAAATTGTGAAGGAATATTTGTTAGCAGCAAAATTAAGATGTATTCCACGAGTGAAGAAGAGGACAGAATTTGGTGTAAACTGGATAAGAAACAACATCAAACAGAAACTGCAGGTGAAAAAGATGTTATGGAAGAGATATAATGAGAGAGATGGAGATCAGATTATTATTTGTGACCTCCAGGGAGTCCAAAGACTCATTGAGGGAGGGCATCCATTCTACAACTCTGCTTCCACCACTCACAATCCACCAACTGACTGCAACTACACCAACACCATCTACCGCCTACCACCACCATTAGCATTTCCACAGACAATCACAAACATCCATGCCCAAGGCAGGATTTGAACCCGCAGTCTCTTGATTGGAGAACGGATACACTAACCATGAAACTCAGGCCAGGAGAGTGACTAGTATAGTGAGGAAGACAAAACTGGAATATGATAAGAGGTTAGCAATAAGATCCAAAGAAAATCCTAGGGAATTTTTTAGCTATATGGGAGTAGGAGGAGATATGATTGTGGAAGAATGACATTGTGGGATAAAAATGGGAATAGAAACTGATGCAGAGGATATAGTGGAGTTGCTCAATGAGCACTTTATTGGAGTATTTCATCCTGGAGAAGTAAGTTTTAATACTAGAGGGATAGTGCTGGTTTGGGGTGCAAGAGGAGATTGTGTTCCAAATACTGAGTACTTTGGATGCCAGTAAAGCTGTGGGACTGGATGGTATTTCAGCATGGGTTTTGAGAGAATGTTCTAAAGAACTGACAGCTCTTTTGACCTCGATTTTCATTGAAAGTCTGGGTATGGGAAAGGTATCTGAGGAATGGAAGGAAGGTAAGATAGTGTCATTGCATAAGGGCAGTAGCAGACTATAATTGTCTAATTATAGGCTAATTTGTGTTTCATCGGTAGTTGTTAAGATCTTGGAGAAATTAGTGATGGACCATATACAGCATTGGGCAGATGAGGGTAATGTTATCTGTGAGAGTCACCATGGATTTGTTAATGTGCGCTTTTGCTTTTATAACGTGATTGTCTTTTATACAGTAATAATAATAACGTGACATTAGCAATTGATGAGGGAACGACATGTACTCCATTTTTTTATATTTTGCAAAGTTGTTTCACAGGGTGCTACATGATAAGCTGATATTTGAGTATTTAAGTTGCAGGACATGGAGCTCAGATGTCATATTAATCATCTGGATTCAAGATTGGCTACCTGAAAGTTATCAGAGAGTTGTGTATTGTGGGACAATCAAGGAAGCACAAAGTTACAATTGGGGTCCTGCAGGGCTCAGTACTGGGACCTGTATTGTTTAACCTTTATATCAATGACATTGTCAATGGATTGCAGGGGATATTCAGTTGTTTCCCAATGATGTGAAGCTGGGAAGGGTTATTAGTAATAGTGCAGATGTGGTAGCCCTGCAAGAGGATTTGAATTAACTATACCGATGGGCAAATAAATGGGGATTTCAGTTTAATGCAGCAAAATATCAAGTCTTGAAGTTTGGGATGCATCGATGAGAGGCAGCATACACGACTGAAGAAACTGTACTGGAAGAAGTTTGGGAGACAAGATATCTGGGGGTGACGATTGAAAATTGATAGAAGGACACTAACCTGCAGAGATAAAAGAGTTGTCATTCTATTGTATAAAGCCCTGATCAGGCCTCACTCGGACTACTGTTTTCAGATTTCATCCCCAGGATTTAAAGAGGATAAATTAACTGTGGAACGGGTACAGAAGCAGATAACAAAGATGGTTTCAGGACTATTCTATGTTGGTTATGAGGATCAGCTGAGGGAATGTGGACTGCAGAATTTATTATTATTATTATTATTGTCTGCTTGGTTAACCTAGTGGCTGTGCACTTCACAACCATATGCCTGGGGAAGGAGTGTCCTAGGTTCGATTCCCTTCTGTGGCGTGAGGAGCTGAAGGATCTTCTTCAGCCATAGCCAAGTTAGTCGGTCTTGGGCATGGACAGTAGGGTTTTTCCCCCAGTTTATCCTGGTGTTTTTCATCCCACAAAGCAAGCAAACTGGCCTTGAGAACTCAACACTATGGACATAGGATACACTGGAGCGTACGGCTGACCACCTTATCCTATGAACGGTTTGAGGTCCAATGATTAATGAACTCTCAACACCACAAGGAAAAAGAGGGAAAGGAAGATGAGATGAGATTATTATTATTTAGGCCTTCAAGGAGTCAAAAGACTCATCGCAGGAGGCCTTCCTGGGAAACACAAGTCTATAGAGACTCATCATGGGAGGTCCCTCCTAGGAAACACAAAGTCTATCATACCACTCCTAAAACTCATTGCCCGTTCTCGCTCTCACCACCCTATCAGGCAATGCAGTTCACGGTTCATCCTCCCTCCATGCAAAGAAACCACTCCTCACCCTCTTGCTCACAGTTTCCTTTCGTAACTTCCAAGGATGGCTCCTTGTCACACTCCTTCCTGCTGTTCAACGAAGCGAATGAACTCCCCAGTGTCAACCCTGTAACCACCTCTCAACAGTTTAAAAGTCTCAATCATATCACCTCTCCTTCTTCTGTCCACCAAACTCTGCAATCCACATTCCCTCAACCGATCCTCATAACTAACATTGTACAATCCTGAAAAAACTCGTTTTTATCTGCCTTTGTACCTTTTACACAGTTAATTTATCCCCTTCAAATCCTGGGGACCAAATCTGAGAACTAAGTGTGATATGATCAGGATCTTATACAACGGAATGATAACTCTTTCATGTCTGCAGGTCAGCGTCCTTCTCATTATTGCAGCAGTCCTCTGTGTAACTTTTACCACCTTTGCAATATGCCACTGAATTTCAGGTTTCTACCAATCATCAAACCCAGATCTGTTGTCTCCCATACTTCCTCCAGTATATCTCCTCCAATACAGTATGCAGCATCCCATCTATATGTCCCAAACCTCAAGATCTTACATTTTGCTGCACCTTCATTCATTTTCCCATCTGTTTAGCTTATTCGAATCCTCTTACAGGGCTACCTCATCTGCACACTATTACTAATGACCCTTTCCAGCTTCGCATCATCGGGAAACAACTGAATATCCCCCTGCAATCCACTGACAATGTCATTGATATAAAGGTTAAACAATATAGGTCCTAGTACTGAGCCCTGTGGGACCCCACTTGTTACCTTCTGTCCCCTTGAAACTGCTCCACCATACACAACTCTCTAATACCTATCGGACAGCCAATCCTGAATCCAGTTGGCCAATCTGACATCCAAACCCATGTGATCAGCTTATCATGTGGCACTCTGTGAAATGCCTTCAGTAAATCCAAGAAAATGGCAGTATATGCCTTTCCTTCATGTACTGCTCTTGTAACTTTATTATAAAAGGCTAGCATATTACTAAAACAAGATCACCACCTTCACGAATCCATGTTGACTCTGACTGATAACATTACCCACATCTGCTAACTAATTTATCCAAGATCTTAACAACTACTGATGACACACAAACTGGCCTATAATTAGACACTTCCAGTCTGCTACTCCCTTATGCATTGGCGCTATCTTACCTTCCTTCCATTCCCTTGCACCTTTCCCATAGCCAGACTTTCATTGAAAAGCCAAGCAAAGGAGCTGTCAGTTCTTTAGCACATTCTCTCAAAACTCGTGGTGAAATACCATCGAGTCCCACAGCTTTACTTGCATCCAGAGTACTCTGTATTTGAGACATGCTCTCCTCCTGCACCTCTAACCTGCCCTGTTTTATTTATTAGATAGAAGAAGGAGAGGTGATAAGATTGAGACTTTTAAACTGTTAGGAGGTAGTTATAGGGTTGACACTGGGGAGTTCTTTCGCTTGATGGAACAGTGAGAAGGAATGATAACAAGGGACCATCCCTGGAAGTTACAAAACGAAGCTGTGAGGAGTGGTTTTTGTTTGTTGAGGGTGGTTGAACCATGGAATGCGTTGCCTGATAGAGTGGTGAGAGCAAGAACGATCAATGAGTGGTATGATAGGCTTTGTATTCCTAGGAAGCACCTCCCACGACTGATCTCTTGACTCTATGGAGGCCAAATAATAATAATAACATATATCTATGTTTTATAGACTTTCAAAAATCATTTGACATTGCCATGAAAAGTTAATAGAAATATTAATAGGCATTCATAATCATACAAAACACCGCAGAATAATAATAGAATTATACCAGAATCAGAATACACAAATTATAAACAAAATTAATAATTAAACAATAGATATCCGAAGAGGAGTGAGGCAACGGTGTGTAATATCCCCTCTACTTTTCACTATATATGTTATGCACAAATCATGAAATGTGTAGTTTCTTGTCCATTTAATGAATTGTGCATCCCTCTTACACAATTGATGAAATATCTAGGGAAGAACACATTTCATGAATTGCACATTGGTATACAACACATCGCCACAATTTTCCTGGTTTAAAATTGTGCATCGTTATACAACACATCGCCACTATCTTCTGGTCAGAATAAGAACATCAACTCTCCTTGCAGTATATAACATTTTCGTTACCAAGTTCCTACTGTCACATAGTAAGTATTAGCTCAGTGTTGTTATAATAATGTCATTACTAGAGATAGGAATGTTTTCACATATAGTCGAAACATCACAGAATGATATCTAAATATCAATGATGATATTAAATAATACTTAGGAAAGGAAGTCTTATTGGTATGGTTTGTTTCGTTTGTGCTTCATTTAGGAATAACTAATGTATTTTCCAAATGAAGACGTAAACTCCAAATAATGAATATTTTAGAACATCTTCTAGATTACAGAGGTTAGTTACGCATAATGATATCAGTAAATTTAGATTCCAATAATACTTTATTAGTGACATAGATGGTGCACACACCTCTCTAAATTCGAAATTGCTGGTTCCCTCCCCGATGCAGATAACTAGTAACTTTTTTTATTATATTTATTTGTATAATAATAATCATTTTCCAAACATCTTATTTTGAAGTATTCATTATATATTGTTTTTGATTTTATCTTCAAATGTCATGTGGGAGGGGTTTACCTCTAGAATTATTCCCTTTGTTGTGTCGGAAAAAGAGCTGACTCACTATTTGTAAGCCAACTTGTTTCCAACCCAATACACAGTGACGATTAGACCTAAGGATAAGGACATGCTTATGCCTCCAGAGACAGAGCTAAGAGAATGTTGTATATATGTTCACTCAAAAGTGTATCAAACCGACTGAGATTGTTAATATTAAGTAAACTTAGGAAATCTGTAAGACTATTACACTTTTTTTATATGATCTTTGTCAAGTAGCTTTATTTTATCCTCCTACATGTTTTGCCAATTTTTCTATTGACATCCTCAGGGAATACAAACTAGTAAGCTAAAATGAAGGCTACAGACTAGGTTATAACTGATGGTTCTAATTCATACAAAAAATTGGTATTGTGCATGACAATGTGCTTGTCTCGTTAACGTGATTTATTCATTATGGCTCATGACGTAATTGTTATGAAAGTTCATTTCTTTGATGTTTAATGATCTGATAAAAGTTTTCCAAATTTCTGGTAAAATTAGACCTTGATTCTTGTTTAGGTTTTCAGTTTTATGGGTGACTGTAGCTGCTTCTTTAAAGGTTCTTGAATGGTAGTTATCTTCTATGTATGGCATAAGGCTCTTATCCCACTCAATGTGATGGTTAGTAGAGGCAAAGTGGCATGGAAAGGCCTGAAATGTCTTGTCATAAAATAAAGCTACTTGACAAAGATTATATAAAAAAAGTGTAATAGTCTTATGAATAATTGTCAAGAAAAAATTCAACATAATGACATTAGGAAATCTGTATTTAGAATTGATAATGTCTGTGTAAAATAAGCAAAGGGAAATTGTGTCTCAGGACCAAAATTGTTATTATTAAATGTGCTTAAGAGATATATGTCAAAACAGTTCGGAGTTGCTTTGACCAATTGGCCGTGGCTAAGAGTATGACGTAGTCACCGAGAGAGGGCGCTCACATTTGTAATATAAGGCGCGGTGCGAGACTCGAACGCTCTCTCGTTTTCTGTTCCTGTGTTCCCATCCAATCCTGGATAGCTACGGAAGCTTGTCGCCGGTGCCTAGCAACAATCTCCAGGTTGCTGTTGTACCGAGTCGAATAAAGCCACCAAAGAATGAGGTCAGAATTCCAGTAAAGAGCAGTTGGTAAGCTATGCCAACGTGAAGTCAGCGAAGGGCAACCTTCGAAGATAGTGGAAGTAAGTTGCTGATGCCACAGAAACACGTGGTGAGAAAATACGGAAATCTTGCATACCAGAAGTGAGAGCGTGGAGGGAAGTGACGGAAACCCCATGAAAAGAACAAGATGGTTTCATACTCATTATAGAATTGTAATCGTAAAAGGAATAGGAGCCAAGGGTTTAAGGGGTCCACACATTAACTTACCCATAGTGGCTAAAAGACTGCTTGGACTGATCTGTCTGTGTCAATTAAGCTGGTGCCACTCTAAGCTTGTGCTGAGAAAGGAACCTAACCTTTGAACTGTTTGTCAGGAAGAAGCTATATGATATTATGTTAGATATTAGCCTGAATTTTAATTAAGTTGTGGGGGGATAGAGCTTGAGCACGAATTAGAATATTTTTTCATGTTAAAATACAAGACAGAATGCGTCTGACATACTTTGTATAAAGTTATATATAAAATTGTGCTTAGAAAATGAGCACTAAGTAACCCTGTATGGAATAATCGAGTCTGAACATAATAATATAACAGAGATATAGGATTGTTTCATTTAAACATAAGAATTGAAATTTTGGATATCTTAACCTAAAGAGGGGAGGGGGAGTTCAGACTCTCTAGCATTGAAATTATTACTTAAAGTGTATCTATGGAAGTGTTTATAATAAATGTATTTCTTTATATCAAAGTTCATGAGTCTGTTGTCTCTGAGATTGAATTACCACTTATAAAACTTTCGGAGCTGTATGAGTGAAGGGGGAAGCAATTTATGTAAGAAAGAAAAGGGGGGAGCCACGACTGCACATCACGTGATCCCTTTGTTGTTTAACGTTATTTATTTGAGTATCAGAATTTAGTTGCCGGCTGGCGCAGTTGTTCTAAACAAAAATATAAATTTGTCGGCAATGAAATAACTGATATGCATGAGAGATAAATGATACATATAGAATAATATAACATAAGAATAAAAGTTAAAAAGTGACGAAGCGGCGACGTAACACCTTGTTCCAAAAAAATAAGCAAAATTCATGAAATAAGCAGAAATCATTGTGCATATTTCATGAATTGTCCAAAATGCTACACATTTTATGAACTTTAAAAGGATATTGTATTGTAAACGTTTGTTTTATTTATTTTTTTTTTATTTTGGCGCTTGTTGTAATATTAGGTTATTGTTCTCTATATATTAATATTATTATACTTTGTGCCTTTGTAACCTCTACTGTATCTACTTGTATAGCGTAAAAGGAAATTTATGCTGCATCGAATTTTACAAAAGCCCACCCCTTCACAAAATATTTCTCAGCTATGAATGTGGATGATAAATTTTTTCTTTACATTATCTGTATGCTGTGTGTTACTTACTCTCTGGAGTGGAAATACTCAGTTTTATTAACCTTTTGTGAGTTATGAAAGCACTCAATCTGATACGTGGGCTCTTTCTGTTGCAATATGTGTTGGGACCCACATTTGTCCGAGTTGGTGCTTAACTTACTCCTTGGACATTTATTTTTCACTTTATACCATTCTTCCTTTCTGTTTCCTTCAAAATTATTGTACTCATTTCTATTACCTTCTTTCGCCTTTTGAATTCTCTGCAGTTAAGCTAGGGTACGTAACTGCATGTGATCTGGACGTGTAGGACGTCTGTCATTGCTCCCCTTTTTCTTCTCTATAAAGTTTATTTCAATTGTGCCTTTACCTTTACTTCCTGTAAGCTCCTTGTCTTCCTCTTGACTTACTGCCACCTTCACACTTGAGATGTGAAAGGTTTTTCCTGCATCATCTTGTTGGATGTCTCTAACTACTGAGGAATAATTTTCTTCCTTTCCATTTACATTTCCACTCACCTCAGCTTGTTTATTTCCTCTATAGTTGTGGTTGTTTATCATTCTACCCTCACTAGCTCTGTCAGTTCGAAATCTCTGAGTACCCTCCCTTCGAGTAGCCTGCTTCACCCCCATCAGGGAGACTTCCTGGGTGCTGAAATTACATGAGAACCCATGTCTTTTTAAGAAGTTGGTTCCCAGTATTATTCGAGCCCCACGTCGAGAGGTCTCTAGGAGAATTAGCAGCTCAGGTGAGACTTTCAACCCGAAACCAGGCAACCACAGGTTTACCTTTAATTTTCTTGGCACATAAATAGTGGGATTTGTGATTCCACTTAGCTTAACAGGTCTCCTTAGCCTTGTAACACAGTTAGATACTCTGGATCTTAATCTTTTGAATAGTGATCTGGTTATTACCGAAGCTTGGGATCCAGTATCTAACAAAACATCACACTGTATCTGCCTTATTCTTCCTTGAATGACAGTCATGGGTTTAGTGTGTTGTTCCTTAAATTCTCTTATTTTCCTAGATCTGCTTGTGGGATGGTGGCGAGTAACCAGCATATTTGATTCAAAATGTTTACTTCTATAAAAATTTCTTTTATTCCAGAAACAATACCTCACAATTTGCCCAAACTTGTTGCAGTTATAGCATTGGGGTGCTTCCCCTCTGCTTGCTCCCTCGTTACTCATTCGATTGTGACTCGAGATTTCCATGGATGGTTTTGCTCTGGTTTCTTTCCATTGCTTGAAAACAGAGTCAAGTTTATCCATCACAGATTGGTATAACCTCTCTACCTCTTTTCTGATTATAGAGTGTATCTCTTCCTTGTTGAAGGAGCCTGCAATACTTGATGTGGTCTCTCTGTCATTTTCAATCTTGTTCACTGTGATTACTTTACTTTTGTCTTCATTTCTCTATCTGTTGCTCCCTCGCCCTCCCCTTTGAATTCTCTGGATTCATTTCTCGTTTTGTATCTTTCTTTGAATCAGATTCTCTTGTGATGGTGTGTATCTGGCTGGCACTAGATGTGTGATGAAGGTCGCCTAGCCTTTCCCCTTTTTCTTTCACTGCTAGGTAGCACTCGTCTAAATTATTAATTTTATTTTTATATGATGTTTCCCAGAATTCTTCCCTTATCCTTAATCTGAATTGGGGAAAAATCGCCCAGTTCCAGTTGGCTCCTGTCATCATTTGAGACGCTTAGGCTATTTGCTAAGGTTAACAGTCTGTTCTAAAAATCGGTTATAGATTCCTTTCTTTCCTGAGTGCATTTGTGAAAGGGCACTCTTGTTTTAGCAATATGCTAGCCTTTTATAATAAAGTTACAAGAACATTAGATGAGGGAATGGCATATACTGCAATTTTCTTAGATTTAGCGAAGGCATTTGACAGAGTACCACATGATAAGCTGATATTTAAGTTGCAGCACATGGGTCTGGATGTCAGGTTGGTCAACTGGATTCAGGATTGGCTGTCTGATAGGTATCAGAGAGTTGTGTATGGTGGAGCAGTTTCAAGGAGGCAGAGGGTTAGAAGTGAGGTCCCACAGGGCTCAGTACTAGGACCTATATTGTTTAACCTTTATATCAATGACATTGCCAGTGGATTGCAAGGGGATATTCAGTTGTTTGCAGATGATGTGAAGCTGGGAAGGATTATTATTAATAGTGCAGATGTGGTAGCCCTGCAAGAGGATTTGAATAAGCTAGATAGAAGGACAAATGAATGGGGATGTCCGTTTAATGCAGCAAAATGTAAGGTCTTGAGATTTGGGAAACATCGATGGGATGCTGCATACTCTATGGGAGGAGTTATACTGGAGGAAGCAGGAGAGACAAGAGATCTGGGGTTGATGATTGATAGAAACCTGAAATTTAAGGGACATATTGCAAAGGTGGTGAAGGTAACACAGAGGATTGCTGCAATTATGAGAAGGACACTGACCTGCAGAGATAAAAGGGTTATCATTCCGTTGTATAAGTCTCTGATCAGACCACACTTAGACTATTGTTCTCAGATTTAGTACCCAGGATTTGAAAGGGATAATTTAACTGTGGAAAGGGTACAAAGACAGATGACAAAGATGTTTCAGGACTGTACAATTTTAGTTATGAGGATTGGCTGAGGGAATGTGGACTGCAGAGTTTGGTGGCTGCAAGAAGGAGAGGCGATATGATTGAGACTTTTAAACTGTTGAAAGGTGGTTACAGGGTTGACACTAGGGAGTTCTTTTGCTTGGTTGAACAGCGGGAAGGAGTGATGACAAGAGGCCATCCCTGGAAGTTACGAAAAGAAACTGTGAGCAAGAGGGTAAGGAGTGGTTGAACCGTGGAATGCATTGCCTGATGGAGTGGTGAGAGCGAGAACGGTCAATGAGTTTAAGGAGTAGTATGATAGACTTTTTGTTTCTTGGGTGGGGGGGCTTCTCCTCGATGAGTCTTGACAGACTATGTTCTTAGGAAGGACCTCCCACGATGAGTCTTTTGACTCCATGGAGGCCTGAATTATAATAATAATTTCTGTAATCTCCACAGGTTCGGACCTGCACTTCTAACTTTGGAAAATTGGGATATCAGGGTATCCTTGAATTTATTGTATTCCAAGGTATCTTGCAATGTAGGAGAGGAATACAAGAACTTGGCCCTTCCAACTAATTTATTTTGCAGTATGATCAGAAGTTGGAAGTCCGACCAATCGGCAATGTTTCTTAATTCTTCAGCAAACTTGAAGAAGGCAACACATCATCGTGGTCTTCTTCAGAGAATTGTGGGATGATGAGGTGAGGATTAATTGTCCTGAAAAACTATCACCCATCGTGTTGCTACTTATGGCTTCCGAATTCATGCTATCCACATTCATGCTTTACAAAATTTTTTTAAATATCTATGCACTTATTATACACTTTTGTTGGCCTGATCTTTTTGTAAAACTATTCCAATCCACTTATTTATCTCAATTATTGTGGATTTTATCCTGTCGACTGCAGCATTGTAAACTTTTTTTAATTTTTTTTTTTATTATTTTGGCATTTGTTCTAATATTAGGTTATTATTCTCTATATATATATTAATATTATTATACCTTACTTCTATATCTCTATTCTTTCATTAAACTTATTTAATCATCCTTTTAACTTTATCTTTTCCTTTCATAGACTCTGTTAACTTTCATCTCTTTTGCTCTACCTTCAGTATTCCTTCCTTATAGCAGAGATCTCTAGATTTAGATTAAAGACTGCGCCACAACAGGTCTCTTCGGGATAAGAAATATCAATACTTCCTGTAAAGTTCGCTTTCTATACTAAGGCCATTCTCAATATTTATTCACAGTCGTGGCTAACTCTTAACTTTAATTTGTACCTAATTTTATAAACTCCCCGCTCACAGGATCGTGTTTATTTAGAACAGCGCATTGCATAAAAGATCAAGCGGCACACTTTGCAAATTAAACAAACATGTTTATTTATGCAGAAACATCATACAAATTGTATACTAATGAAATGCTATTTGTTACTCCTCTCTAAGTTAAACACCTTAGAGGAAACTTTCTTTAGGGCATTTTCTTAAGCATGCAACAAAATACCAGTGACACAAATAATTAAGCAATTAAATTAAATAACTATCAGCCCATTCACAATTTAGGAATTATCATACCTTGATTAACTATAACCATAAATTCCAGTCTTCACTCAATATATATATAATTCTCTTTATGCAAACTACTTCTTATAACACTATATATAGTAATTCTATAATCTTGTCATTTCTTCTAAAACAGTCTCTTACAATAGACAGAGTTACTTTAAAACAACTTCTCTCTATGCAAACAAATTTTCATTCTACTATGTATAGTAATTCTATAAAATTATCAGTCCCTCAAAACAGTCCTTCACAACATAAGAAAATTTACAACGAAAATGAACTCACATGACTCCTTCATCAGTATAGTGCACTTGTTCGTACTTCCTTCACAGATTCTGGATTACTATCTATGTCAGGGCTTGGGCTTTCACTTTAGAGGTTTCATGGATACCGTGTTCTCCTCTGTAGTGGCAGTCTGACGATAAAAGGCTTAGTCATCCTGGTCCTGGGCTGCTATTCGCTCTGTAAGTTTTCGCCTCTGGTTTTCCCTCCATGACCTCATCCAGATTTGACGTAGTCCATGGATCGACTCCCTCCTCTTTTTCTGCTGGCGTCAACTCTGCCGATGCTCAAATGTCGATCTCAATCTCTTTTCTATAATCCTTATATTTGGTTCTCTGCAGGACCCTGGGCAAAGGTTTGGGACCCCGAAATATTCCCGCGCAAACCTTGAACTAAGGTCTGCGACCCCTGTACTTTCATGCACAAATCTTAACCTTCTTGAAAGCACAGACTTCTAGCTCTCCCTGAAGAGTACGTTTAATCCTTTTACAGCATAGTGGAGACGCTTCTGATATATACCGCTCTCTTTTGCTATTGACCTTGAAGACAGTATCGGACTGGCTTTGAATACAATAGGTTTCCTCTATACAAAATACTAACATCCAATACATTTCTGAATTCCAAAGTATTGCCCTTGAACTCCTATTTTAAGACATCTTCTGTTTACTCTATTTAGCATGTTAATTCCTCTGGGTTTTTATTCATGGGCTTTAGGTATTACTTACATAGAAAATTACAGTACCGTGAACTTAACATATTCATACATCTTCTATTTATACAATTTTGCATGTTAATTCCTGTGAGTTTCAATATATGGGCTGTTAGTATTATTTACATAAAAATTTTACAAGTTTACTTTTTCTGAATTCTTTTTGATGTGACCCCTTTTAAAAGTCGATGCAATAAAAAAGGAAATTTACGCTGCATCGAAGTTTACAGTATAATTCACAGAATGTACAAAAGTGTTGCGCATTTCATGAATTGTCCAAAATGCTACATATTTTATGAACTGTACAAGGGTATTGTATAAATCACAGAATGTACAAAAAAGTTGTGTTTCATGAATCGTGTAATTACATGATCTGCATGTAACATATGCAGCAAAATGATATTGAAAGAATTTGAAGAAATTGAAATGGGAATAAAAAGAAATATTAGAATTAACAATATTAGATTTGCTATCTAATATTTGAATTACTATCTAAACAAAAATAGCATACTCCCACATCTTCAGGCTGCCTTTAGAAGAAATCTCAACAACTGATCAACTTTTCTACTTAATCCAGTCAATTCAAGATAACGTCCAGACCAAACCTGCCAAATCCACCATTGCAGCTTTTATAGATTTTAGCAGTGCCTTTGACAAGGGTGTATAATATCCCCTCTACTTTTCAGTATATATGTTATGCACAAATCATGAGTTTCTTGCCCATTTCATGAATTGTGCACAGCCTCTTACACAATTCATGGAATGTCTAGGGAAGACCACATTTCATGAATTGTGCATATGTATTTTTGCAAAATTTCTGTCTCCACAAAGATGTGTAGGCAGAAACTCTTTTCCAAACTTTGTCATATTCGAATAGAAGGGAAAGTTCTAAACTGGATTTATGACTCTCTAAGAAATAGAACAATTCAAGTTAGAATAAATAATAGCTTTCCCAAGAAAATAAAAATAAGATAGGGACTCCCTCAAGGCAGCATTTTTAGCCCACTCCTTTTTCATTTACTTAAACGACTTAGATAAAAATATAAATAAAGAAACAAAGATAACTGTGTTTATTGATGATTTGGTCCTATTCTCACCTTAGAAACAGCAGAAGGTCACTTAAACAAAGCCATTGAAAGTTTATCTACATACTGTGCAAACCAAACAATCAAAATTAACCCTTCTAAATCAGAAATTTGTGTATTTACCATTAATAACCACCTCAAAAAGTGGAGACCAAAGATTAAGCTAACCAGTCAACTAATTACATTTAATGAAAAATCCACATACCTTGGAGTTACTTGGATCCATCACTATCCTAATTTTCACTCACGAGTAGGCCTGCACTTTTTACTGTGTAGACATTCAGAACGGAATAGGTTGATTACTCCTTATTCTTGGAGTTATCTTATGTCTGTAGAGGCATAAGATAACTCCATATTCAGGGGTCTGGTTTGCATGCTTGCTTGTGGGAGGAAAAACCCCAGATAAACTGTGGCGAAAAACCCTGCAGTCTACGTCAAAGACCAGATATGGCTCAGAAAGATCCTTAAACTCCTCACTTCGGTGACTGGAATTGAACCTAGGACACTCCTTTCCCAGGCATATGGTTGCAAAGCGCATAGCCACTTGGCTAACCGCGTGGATTATCCATCACCAAGCTTCAACAAACATATCAACAGTGTTGCAGTCAGAGCAAAAAGAAGACTAAATATCATGAAAAGTATCTCATGTAAAGAGTGGGGAGCCAATACTGTTATAAAAATTCAGAAAAATGCAGCTAGAATCATATGTGGACTAAGGAATATAACTCTTGGAAAAATAGCAGAATTTAAATTCAAACTTGTTCCTTTAAAAATTAGGTTACAAGATCTTACTAAATTATTATTATTATTATTATTACAGGTATCTCCATGGAGTCAGTAGACTCATCGCAGGACACCCAAACTAGCAAAACAATATCTGTCATATCTCTTCTTGAATTCATTTACAGACGAAGAGCTCACAACTAAGCCAGGCAATGAATTCCACTCATTCACCACCCTACAGGGAAAAACCTTGTTCTGACACCCTTGTTAACCACACTCTTCTTTAAAATACAGGAATGACCTCTTGTTCTTCCAGCACTATCACACAGCTGAAACATTTCCCCTGCATCAATCCTATAAAAACCTTTCAGTAATTTAAATGTTTCTATCATATTCCCTCTTCTCCACCTATCAACCAAACTCTGCAATCCACAAGCTCTCAATCTATCAATGTAGGGAGCATTTTTTACATCACTCACAAACTTGGTCACCCTTCTCTGAACCCTCTCCACAGCCTCCTCATCTCCAAGGAATCCAGGTGACCAGACCTGAGCACAGTAATCCAAATGTGGAAGTATCAATGCTTTATAAAGGAGAATAATAACCGCTTTATCTCTGGATGTCAGTGTGTTCCTCAACAACCAAGTAATCCTATGTGCAATCTTGGACACCTTAACAATGTGTCCTCTGTACTTCATCTCCCTATCTACCAACACCCCTAAGTCCCTACCCTCATCAATCTCTTGGAGTACTGTTCCATCAATGTAGTACACAGCTGGTAATCTTTTAATCCCAAAATGCATGACTTTACACTATTCCACAGTGAACTGACATCCATTATCTTTTGCCCATTCCACCAGCTTATTTAAATCATTCTGCAAACTTTCAACATCGGCTTGATTTTTTATTGCGCTACCCAACTTTGCATCATCAGCAAACAACTGAATAACTCCCTGTAAGCCATTTCCTATATCATTTATATACAAATTAAACAACAATGGACCAAGCAGAGAGCCCTGAGGCACACCACTGGTCACTTGCCTCACCCTGGATTTGGCTCCTCCATACACCACCATCTGGTATCTCTCCCTGAGCCATTCTCCTATCCATATCACCAATTTAGTATCCATTCCCATCTGCTCCAATTTGCGTAACAGTGTTCCATGGGGTATCCTGTCAAAAGCCTTAGCAAAATCCAGAAGTACCACTATGTAGCCAGTTCCTTTTTTCAACTCAGATGTCATTCTATTATGAAAAGTTAATAGATTGCTAAGACAGGATCTACTTTAACAAAACCATGTTGTCCTCTATAGAGTATCATATCCTGATTCACCCATTCTTGAATTTTGTCTTTAACCAGCTTTTCCAATACTTTTACCACTTTGCCTAACTTCCACTCCCTAGGGACCATACCAGAGTTCAGACTTAAATTAAACATCCAAGTAAGAGGGGTTGACAATTCATTTGCACATTCACGCAACACCCGAGCTGATATTCCATCTAAGCCTACAGCAGTGTTTGCATTTAAATTTTGCAATATATTAAATACCTCTGATTTCTTAGCTTCAATTCTTACATTAGTTATTGCTAATGTGAGGTACAGAGATATCCTCACTTGGGTGATAGACTTTTGAAAAGTGATCACTCAGTAACTCGACTATTACATCTGATTTTGTCACCTCAATACCATCAGCACCCACTAAAGTTATCCTTCCGAAGTCATTCTTCCTTTTACTTGCCCCATAGCAGAAGTACTCTTTGGGATTACTCTTGATCTCTTTGGCTAATTCTCTTTCTCATAATCTGATTTAGCTTTTCTTAGTATGCTGGTAACCTTCCTAGCTTGAACCTTGTACTGTTCATGGGTGTACTGATCACCTTTCTCCTTGTAAATTCTCCATAGCATTTTCTTTTTTTGCAGATCAAGACTGATACTACTGCTCATCCATCTAATGTCTGCCTTGTTTGACTTCCTGACCATGGGGACACAATCTGATATTGCTTTCCTCAGATACCCTCTGATTTTATCCCATGCACTGCTAACATATTTCCCCTGAAATATGTTCTGCTATGGGATGGCTGCAAGCTCACTCCGAAGCTTGTTATAATTGCCTAATCCGTATATACCCCTTCTTAACAGAAAAATCCACACATTTTGCAACCTCCGAAGTCAATACCACATGATCGCTTTCACCAATTGGAGGTAACGAGGACACCTTACTTATGCATATAACCTCTGAACCAATAACCAGGTCCAACATTCTCACACCACATGTCCCTTCAGTTATGCACTGTTTCAAGTAATTATCTCGTAGAAGATGTATGAACTCCATTTCCTTTTTGCTACATGATATTTCCTCCTTCCAATTGATATCACCATAATTAAAATCCCCCATAATAATCACTAACCCTGCACTCATTGCACTAATTTGCTGATGCATGAATTCAATATCTCCCCCTGTACTCCCTGGCCTATAGCAGCATACAACTGTATATTTGGTTGCATTGGTCGCTATTTCTCACCAGACTGCCTCAAATGAACTCTCATTCACATATCTATCATCTTGATATACTACTTTCTTTAGCTGCAACACATCAGCTATCATCAACAGTACTCCTCCCCCTTTTCTATCTTCTCTATCCTCTCTGAAAATACTGTACCCATCACATTCAATTCCAGTGACCACATCTTCTACTGACAGCCAAGCTTCACTAATGCCTACAACTTTTGGTGAGATTGCGCTGACTAATGCCAAAAATTCTTCTCTCTTATTTAGAATGCTTCTTGCATTAGTATACAAAAATTGCAGATTCCCTCTAGATTTTGTACCGGCTTTATAATCGATATATGTCACTAATTTCAGTAGTCCCATGCTGATTTTTATCCCCTCTCTTCTGCAATTTATTCTGCAAATAAGTATACAATCTGTGCTAAAGTTTCTCTCTCTTACACTCAACCTTTTCAATATTAGTTTCACTGCCCAATTACTTCGACTTGTTCAGAAAACAGTAACTTCTGCAATCGCTTATGTCCTTCCATGTTCAGATGCAGTCCATCTCTAACATACAACTGTCTTTTTCCTTCAAACACACTCCAAACATCAACAAATTCCAGACCTCTTTTTTAGCACATTCTTGCAATCATATCATTCATTATCATCGCTCGTCTACTTAACTCGTAATTGTCAACACGAGGCAGCTCACACACTATCTTCCCATTGAAAATTTTCCTCTTTACAATTATTATTATTATTATTATTACGAGTATCTCCATGGAGTCAGTAGACTCATCGCGGGAGACCCAAACTAGCAAAACAATATCTGTCATATCTCTTCTTGAATTCATTTACAGACGAAGAGCTCACAACTAAGTCAGGCAATGAATTCCACTCATTCACCACCCTCCAGGCAAAAAACCTTGTTCTGACACCTTTGTTAACCACACTCTTCTTTAATTTCCAGAGATGACCTCTTGTTCTTCCATCACTATCACACAGCTGAAACATTTCCCCTCCATCAATCCTATAAAAACCTTTTAGTAATTTGAATGTTTCTATCATATCCCCTCTTCTTCGCCTATCAACCAATCTCTGCAATCCACAAGCTCTCAATCTATCAATGTAGGGAGCATTTTTTACATCACTCACCAACTTGGTCACTCTTCTCTGAACCCTCTCCACAGCCTCCTCATCTGCAAGGAATCCAGGTGACCAGACCTGAGCACAGTAATCCAAATGTGGAAGTATCAACGCTTTATAAAGGGGAATAACCTCTTTATCTCTGGATGTCAGTGTGTTCCTCAACAACCAAGTAATCCTATGTGCAATCTTGGACACCTTAGCAATGTGTCCTCTGAACTTCATCTCCCTATCTACCAATACCCCTAAGTCCCTAGCCTCATCAATCTCTTGGAGTACCTTTCCATCGATGTAGTACACAGCTGGTAATCTTTTAATCCCAAAATGCATCACTTTAGACTTTTCCACATTGAACTGACATCCATTTTCTTTTGCCCAATTTACCAGCTTATTTAAATCCTCCTGCAAACTTTCAACATCAGCTTGATTTTTTATTGCACTACACAACTTTACATCATCAGCAAACAACTGAATATCTCCCTTTAAGCCGTTTCCTATACCATTTATATACAAATTAAACAACATTGGCCCAAGCACAGAACCCTGAGGCACACCACTGGTCACTTGCCTCACCCTGGATTTGGCTGCTCCATACACCACCTTATGGTATCTCTCCCTGAGCCATTCTCCTATCCATATCACCAATTTAATATCCATTCCCATCTGCTCCAATTTGCGTAACAGTGTTCCATGGGGTATCCTGTCAAAAGCCTTAGCAAAATCCAGAAGTACCACTGTGTTGCCAGTTCCTTTGTCCAACTCAGATGTTATTCTATTATGAATAGTTAATAGATTGCTAAGGCAGGATCTACCTTTAACAAAACCATGTTGGCCTCTATAGAGTATCATATCCTGTTCCACCCATTCTTGAATTTTGTCTTTAACCAACTTTTCCAATACTTTTACCACTTTCCTGAGATGGTGATTGGTCTGTAATTCAATACCGCAGTTTTAGAGCCACCCTTATGCAAAGGAACCACTTTGCCTAACTTCCACTCCCTAGGGACCATACCAGAGTTCAAACTTAAGTTAAATATCCAGGTGAGAGGGGTTGACAATTCATTTGCACATGCACGCAACACCCGAGCTGATATTCCATCTAAGCCTACCGCAGTGTTTGCATTTAAGTTTTGCAATATATTTAATACCTCTGATTCTTTAGCTTCAATTCTCACATTAGGTATTGCTGTAGGTATAGAGATATCCTCACTTGGGTGATAGACTTTTGAAAAGTGATCACTCAGTAACTCGACTATTACATCTGATTTTGTCACCTCAATACCATCAGCACCCACTAAGGTTATCCTTCCGAAGTCATTCTTCCTCTTACTTGCCACATAGCGGAAGAACTCTTTGGGATTACCCTTGATCTCTTTGGCTAAGGTCTTCTCATAATCTGATTTAGCTTTTCTTAGTATGCTGGTAACCTTCCTAGCTTGAGCCTTGTACTGCTCATGGGTGTCCTGATCGCCTTTCTCCTTGTAAATTCTCCATAACATTTTCTTTTTTTGCAGTTCAAGCTTGATACTACTGCTCATCCATCTAATGCCTGCCTTGTTTGACCTCCTAACCATGGGGACACAATCTGATATTGCTTTCCTCAGATACCCGCTGATTTTATCCCAAGCACTGCTAACATCTTTCCCTTGCAATATGTTCAGCCATGGGATGGCTGCAAGCTCACTCCGAAGCTTGTTATAATTGCCTAACCTGTAGTTCCATACATACCCCTTCTTAATAGAAAAATCCACAGATTTTGCAACCTCCCAAGTCAATACCACATAATCGCTTTCACCAACTGGAGGTAACGAGGACATCTTACTTATGCATATAACCTCTGAACCAATAACCAGATCCAACAATATCTAACAATGTTCTTGAATCTTTTCCTACCCGATTTATACCATCACTCAGGTCATTTGTACCCACCATAACTATCATCTTGTCTACTTCATGCCCTCTCTTTATTGGTAAAGCCACTCTTTCTATTGTCCCACCAGCCAAGCACTCCTCATGTATACCACTCTCCATACCCTTAATCATAGAATCACCATATATCTTACCACTCTTAACTTCATTCAAGTCCACACAAGTGTCACTCATGGGCTCATTTTCTATGCTATTCAGCATGACTCTCCCAGTTTCATTACTCAATGCTCTATTATTTACCCCTGCTCTCACAACATCTCGTTTCTTCTAGATTTGTAGAAAAAAGAGTTAACTTTGTGCATCACATCATAGAACAAGTGAACTTTTTAAAAAATGGCAACCAACAAACACAATAAAGAAAAAAATCAATAATTCATGAAATCATGGAAAATAAAATTTCCTTGGATTGTCAAAATAAAATAGCCAACTAACCAGCATTTCCTCCAAATCAAGACAGGAAAAATATAGTTATTAATTTTGAAATAGGAAATCATGAGAAAAAATCCTAGAAAACTAAAACTTAGATCATTCAGTCAGGTCCACATTCCAAAATAATGGAATGTGAACCTGACTGAATAAAAATCTACACAAATGGCTCCAAAAATCCAAATGGTAATTCTAGGAGTGGCATGCTCATCTATTGGTCTCAAAATATAGAACTAAAAACAACCAACAGTACAGGATGGAACTCATACCATGCAGAATTAATAACCATCAACACAGCACTACAACATTCGGCTAAACAAAACCCAAAGGAATTGTTATATTTTTAACAGATTCCTTAGAAACTCTTCAAGCTATTGAGAACTGCTATACTAGCCATCAAGAAATACTTAAAGACAGCAAAAAACATAAACAAAGTACATAAGTGATCTTTCTTTTAAGGTTACACAGTGATCAGCATTCATATTTATGAATTTAGGGACACAAAACACACGTGTTGAAAAAAATATTTTACTGATTAATAATAAAATAATAACTTGACGTTTCGACCCCTGTATTGAGGTCATCATCAGAAGGATACATGTGTATAAGAACCAAGCTACATGCTGTTGCACTCTATATAGGTAAATTACATCTACGGTGTTAACTAATCTTTTTTCTTATCCTACCCTCTAGTGAAAAAAAAAATAAAAATTTTCCAATAAAAACTACAACAAACTCTGCTAAAGTCCTCACGTACTGGGATTCTTCTGGAATTATACAGTTTATATTGTTATATTACGATTATCTTCTGGATTTGTACAGTACAGGTTGCTATTGAATGTTCAGGGGAAAAAAAAAACTTCACAAAGTCTTCTTGTGTTCAGATATTTCTTTATGGTTGCTATGAAGGTTGCAGATGGATCCACAGTCTTGGAATGGTTAGACCATCATTTTTATTCAGATTCGGATCATATTTGAGCATTTCACATGCTTCCTTGAATTTCTGCTAGAACCAGGTTTTGGTGCAGTGTAGGGACTTGGTACGTTTCCAATCAATTCTGTGGTATGTTTGGAGTGCGTGGTTAGAAAGGCCGGTTTTCCAAAATGGAGGTATTTTATGTGTCGTTTGTGTTCATCCTTCCTGATTGGGATAGTTCGCCATGTTTTCCCTATGTAAGGTATGTTACATGTGCAATGTATTTTGTAAACCCCTGGGTAGGCTAGGTGTGGCAGGGGATCCTTGGAAGAACTGAGTAGGTGTCTTAATTTTGTCGAGGGTTTAAAGGTTGTTTTGATGTTGTATTTGTGTAGTGTTCTGTCTATTTTTTCTGAAATGCCTCTAACATATGGTATAGCAATAGCATTCTTGAAATCTTTTTTGTTATTAGTGGTATCTTTGTGGAGGATCTTGTGAATGGTCTTTATACTGTATCCATTTTTTATAAAGGTATGTTTGATAGTCTCATATTCATGGTTAAGAGCTTGTTCATTTGAACAAATAGTTTGAACTCTGTGCTTAAGGGTGTTATGACTCCTAATTTTTGTGTTGGATGGTGTTAAGAAGTTTTGTGTATGTACTGGCCTGTGTGTATATGTTTGTGGTAAACTGAGAAGGAGAGACAGCCTGAAGGAAGACGTGTGTCTAGGAATGGAAGAGAGTTCTTTTTTTTTCTATTTCAATGGTGAATTGGATGCGTTTGTGTTCAGGTGGCTAAGGAATCTATCTACTGCTTCATGGCCGTGGGGCCAAACGGGGAAAATATCGTCGACGTATCTGAGCCATATTTTGGGCTTTAGGCATGCCGACTCTAGAGCTCGTTGCTCAAAGTCTTCCATATAAAAATTCGCTATTGGGGGGGGAGTAGTGAGCCCATGGCTGTACCCTCTTTTTGAAGGTAAAAATTGTTTTGCCACGCGAAATATCCGGAGTGGAGTACGTGGGCAAAGAAGGCCGAAATGGCGTGGAAATATGTTCTGTAGGAGCAAGATAGTATCATTGATTGGGACATTAGTAAAAAAGAAGTTATGTCAAAGCTGACTAATAGATCTTGGACGTTGAGTGTGATGTTTTTAATTTTGTTTATGAATTGTGTATTTTTTATGTAGGAAGGAGAATGACCAACCAATTCCTTGAGTGTGGCCGCTAATTTTTTGGCTAAGTAGTAATTCGGGCTGTCGATTCTTTCCATAATTGGATGTAATGGTGTGTCTGTTTTGTGTACTTTTGGCAGGCCATAAATTCTGGGCGCACAGGCATACTGCGGTATTAATTTTTTAATTGTTTCTTCTGGTCACTTGTTAACTGATTTAAGTAGTTCAGTGGTTTTCTTTTTGTTGCATTGCGTGGGGTTGTAATTTACCATTTGGTAGGTGTTGTGGTCCGATACCAAGTGGTTCATTTTTTATATGTAGGTTGTCCGATTTAGAACAACAGTGGCATTCCCTTTATCTGCTTTTGCGATAATAATGTTACGTTATTTTTTAGGGATTCGAGGGCCAATTTTTCTGCTTTGTTTAGGTTGCTGCTTAATTTTTTGGTTGAATTTAGTAAACAGGCCGTTTCCATCAATATCTTGTCAGCTGAATTGGCAGGGAAGGATCTTAAACCTCTCTCGATATGATATATTATATCTAGTTTATTTAATGACTTTGGAGCAATGGCATAATTTAAACCTTTCTCCAGTAGCGAGAGTTCACCTTGGGTGAGGTTGTAATCCGATTGGTTGATAACCAGATGGTTGGTTGCTCCTAACTACGTTTGTGGGTGATTGGCTGCTCCTTTCGTTAAGGCGTCGTAATTTTCTTGTGCTTTCCTGTAGTTTTAATGCTTGAACTTTGTTATTAATTGTTCTTTGTTTTTGTGTAATAGGTGCTTGGCCGAGTCGTCTGTGATCTTGTCTAGAATATCCCAAATTTCTGGATTAACATAACTGGATAGCTCAAATTTCAGTTGTAACACTTTGGCTTGGGTAGATGCTAAGTTCTTTCGTGTCTCGTGGATCTGTTCTCTTAACAACGCTTTTTCTAGCCTGGGATAGATATGGAGCGCTTTAGCTGATGTAAATTTCTTCTTTAGTTTAATGCAGTTGGGTATTAAGTTGCGTCTCTACATCATTTCAAAAAGGCTAGTCGATTAATTAACATGGAACTACATATCTTTAGCTTACCGTAGAGGCTGCACTGCTTGTGGGTCATATCTCCATGGATTATGATGACTCTTTCTTTTAAGGTTACACGGTGATCAGCATTCATATTTATGAATTTAGGGACACAAAACACACATGCTGAAAAGATTATTTTACTGATTAATAATAAAATAATAACTTGATGTTTCGACCCTGTATTGAGGTCATCATCAGAAGGATACATGTGTATAAGAACCAAGCTACATGCTGTTGCACTCTATACAGGTAAATTACATCTACGGTGTTAACTAATCTTTTTTCTTAGCCTACCCTCTAGTGATAAAAAAAAATAAAAATAAAAAATTTCCAATAAAAACTACAATATACTCTGCTAAAGTCCTCACATACTAGGATTTGGAATTATACAGTTTATATTGTTATATTACGATTATCTGGATTTGAACAGTACAGGTAGCTATTGAATGTTCAGGAAAAAAAAAAAAAAAACTTCACCAAGTCTTCTTGTATTGAGATATTACTTGGTGGTTGCTGTGAAGGTTGCAGATGGGTCCTCCACATTCTTGGAATGGTTAGACCATTATTTTTATTCAGATTCAGTTGATGTTTGAACATTTCACATGCTTCCTTGAATTTCTGCTCGAACCCGGTTTTAGTGCGGTATAGGGACTTGGTATGTTTTTAGTGTGTGGTCAGAAAGGCCGTTTTTTTCCAAAATGGAGGTATTTTATGTGTCGTTTATGTTCGTCCTTCCTGATTGGGATGGTTCGCCCTGTTTCCCCTATGTATGATACAGGTGCAATGTATTTTGTAAGCCCCTGTGTGAGCTAGGTGTGACAGGGGATCCTTGGAAGAACTGAGTAGGTATCTTAATTTTGTCGGGGGTTTAAAGGTGGTTTGATGTTGTATTTGTGTTGCGTTCTGTCTATTTTTTCTGAAATGCCTCTAACATATGGTATAGCAATAGCATTCTTGAAATCTTTTTTTGTTATTAGTGGTATCTTTGTGGAGGATCTTGTGAATGGTTTTTATACTGTATCCGTTTTTTATAAAGGTATGTTTGATGGTCTCATATTCATGGTTAAGAGCTTGTTCATTTGAACAAGAATATTTGAATAGTTGCCTAAATCCCAAAATTTAGCTCAGATACATTGATGATATTTTCGCCATTTGGCCCCCACGCCACAGAGCACTAGATACATTCCTTAGCTACCTGAACAAACAACACAAACGCATCTAATTCACCATTGAAATAGAAAAAAACAACTCTCTTCCGTTCCTAGACACACTTGTCACACATCTTCCTTCAGGCTGTCTCTCCTTCGCAGTTTACCGCAAACCTACACACACAGGCCAGTACATACACAAAACCTTAACACCACCCAACACAAAAACATTAGGGTCATAAGCACCCTTAAACACAGAGCTCAAACTATTTGTTCAAATGAACAAGCTCTTAATCATGAATATGAGACCATCAAACATACCTTTATAAAAAATGGATGCAGTATAAAAACCATTCACCACTAATAACAAAAACGATTTCAAGAATGCTATTGCTATACCATATGTTAGAGGCATTTCAGAAAAAATAGATAGAACACTACACAAATACAACATCAAAACCACCTTTAAACCCTCGACAAAATTAAGACACCTACTCAGTTCTTCCAAGGATCCCCTGCCACACCTAGCCCACCCAGGGGTTTACAAAATACATTGCACATGTAACATACCATACATAGGGAAAACATGGCGAACCATCCCAATCAGGAAGGATGAACACAAACGACACATAAAATACCTCCATTTTGGAAAAATCGGCCTTTCTGACCACGCACTCCAAACATACCACAGAATTGATTGGAAACGTACCAAGTCCCTACACTGCACCAAAACCTGGTTCGAGCAGAAATTCAAGGAAGCATGTGAAATGCTCAAACATGATCCGAATCTGAATAAAAATGATGGTCTAAATATTCCAAGAATGTGGAGGACCCATCTGCAACCTTCACAGCAACCACCAAGTAATATCTCAATACAAGAAGACTTGGTGAAGTTTTTTTTTTTTTTTTTCCCTGAACATTCAATAGCTACCTGTACTGTTCAAATCCAGATAATCGTAATATAACAATATAAACTGTATAATTCCAGAAGAATCCTAGTATGTGAGGACTTTGGCAGAGTTCATTGTAGTCATTTTTTACTTTTATTTTATTTTTTATCACTAGAGGGCAGGCTAAGAAAAAAGATTAGTTAACAACGTAGATGTAATATACCTATATAGAGTGCAACAGCATGTAGCTTGGTTTTTATACACATGTATCCTTCTGATGATGACCTCAATACAGGGGTCAAAAGTCAAGTTATTATTTTATTATTAATCAGTAAAATAATCTTTTCAACACGTATGTTTTGTGTCCCTAAATTCATAAATCTGAAAACTACATAAGGATTCCAAAATAATTTTCCAATGGATTCCATCCCATGTGAGATTAAAGGGAAATGAAACTGCAGATGAAGTAGCAAAAATGGCTGCAATATCAAGTGATACCACAGATATTGATCTTTTTTAAAACTACTCAAAAAGAAAACTTAAAAAGAATGATTCTCCAGGATATGACTCACCAATGGTATTCAGCAGAAAAACCAGGAGCTACCATCAACTGTAAGTTTAGCAATGGCATAAAAGTTGTCTTCCCCATCTGCAAAATCTGTAACATCGAGGAAGCATCACCAATGCATTTACTAAATTGTATGAGTATTTCTAAATGTGAACTTTATAACAACCCAGAAAAGATGCTGTATAAAATACATGAATTTGACCTCTGTGATCTCGTTTCATAATCTTTCCCTCGATGAGTCTTTTGACTCCTTGGAGGCCTGAATAATAATAATAACAATACCATAGGATAATAATAATAATTATTATTATTATAACAGTGTCTCCATGGAGTCAAAAGACTCATCGAGGGAAACATTATGACACGAGATCACAGAGGTCAAATTCATGTATTTTATACAGCATCTTTTCTGGGTTGTTATAAAGTTCACATTTAGAAATACTCATACAGTGGAGTGCCTCAGGGATCTGTTTTAGGGCCATTACTATTTAATTTGTATATTAATGATATTGGCGAAGATTTGGATGGAGATATTCAGTTGTTTGCAGATGATGCAAAGTTGGGACGAACCATAAAGAGTAGTGAAGATGTTGTGGCCTTGCAAGAAGACTTGAATAAATTGAGTGATTGGACAAGCAAATGGGGATGCGAGTTCAATGTTGCAAAATGTAAGGTTTTAAAATTTGGAAAACAAAGATGGGATGCAGAATTTATGCTTGGTGAGAATATATTGTTGGAAGTAGAGGAAATAAGAGATCTGGGAGTGATAGTGGATAAGGATCTAAAATTTAGGGGACACATCTCCAAAATTGTGAAGACAACACAAAGACTTCTGGGAATGATGAGGAAGACACTGACATGTAGAAGTAGGGAGATTCTTGTTCCATTGTATAAGGCTTTGATTAGGCCACACATGGACTATTGTGCCCAGATTTGGTCACCTGGTTTTCAGAAGGATGAAGAGATGTTGGAAAGGGTGCAAAGGCGACTGACTAAGGTAGTTTCTGACCTCTGGAATGTCGAGTATGAGGAAAGATTGAAAAGATGTAATTTGCAGAGTCTAGTGGAGAGAAGGAAGAGGGGAGATATGATAGAGACCTACAAGTTGGTAAGGGGTTGTTATAGGATCAATGGTGGAGAAGTTCTACAGAGAATAGTGGGAGATCAGGGGAGAACCAGAGGTCATACCTGGAAACTGTATAAAGAGGGTGTGAGTAGGGGAGTGAGAGGCAGGTTTTTTTCATGCAAAGTTGTGAATGATTGGAATGCCTTGCCTGAGAGTGTGGTGTCTGCAAGGAGTTTGAATGTGTTTAAGACCCGGTATGATGAGATGTGTGTGAGATAAAAGGGCCTCCTAGATGAGTCTTTGACTCCATGAGGTCTTGTTTTAATAATAATAATAATAATCTAAATAAAATAAAAAAAAAATAGATTTGATAATGATTTTAACAGTCAATGAGTTCTAAGGAGTGGTTATGATAGACATTGTGTTTCTTAGGAGGGGATCTCCCCTCGATGAGTCTTGATGGACTTTGTGTTTCTTAGGAAGGACCTCCCACGATGAGTCTTTTGACTCAATGGAGGCCTGAACAATAATAATAATAATAATTTGGTGTTCAAAGCGAAATCGAAGATAATTGCAAAATATGGTTGAAATACTAATCAAAAAGTGTCAGAATTATGGCTTAGTATTAAATACAGCTAAAACCAAGTATATGGTAATAAGCAAAAAACAGCAGCAAGACAAATTTAAGACAAAAAATAAACATAAAAAAGGCCTGTGTAGCTCAGTGGAAGTGGTGCTTGCATCCTCTGCACTAGGCTGCCCGAAGATAGACTCATAGTTCAAGTCTCATTGCCCACTGGAGGAACTTTTTCTAAGTTTTTCTTCGACCGGTTCCTGAGTTAGTCGATCTTTGGCATGAGCAAGTGGATTTTTTCTCCTGGAAACTTGGGTTTTTCGTCCGGTTAAACTCAACAAAATCAACTGTAGAACCCACATTATTTCCGACAGTAACACATCTTGTTAGGGTTAGTTACCAAGACATGGCAGCACTTGTTTGCCAGTCTCTTCATAGGGTTACCATATTCTAAAATACCAAATTGCTAACACCCCATCGCCTGACCAACTCGTTCTGGACACAAACTTCTAACACAAAAATAAATACATATGTTTGAAATCTTTGCCTTTGTAAGCTTTTCATTAATTAGATGTGATGAGTATGCTTATTAGAACACAAAAATATGAGATTTTAAGTGTCATCATAAGTCTTATGAAACGAGTATGAAAAAGAATTAGCCACTACATACAAAACACTACATACATTTCTTTCCGGCCTATGCATACTTTTCACTAGACCTAATTTTCTTTAGCAGTTCTTTGTTTTGACACAAATAGTCGAACATATTTTTACATGTAATATGTCTGTAATTAAATTTCACTATAGCAAGTTCTTTCACAGATTCTATGGTAAGTCTATTTCTTTCCTTGGTCCACTGAGCTTGTATTAATGAAAAGAGCCTTTCAACACTGGCATTGTGACCTGGAATTGCAAACAGAAACTGAGCCATCTTTACATTATTTTCATTATCAAAATGCGGACATGTCTGCATAAATGTTGGCATATACTAACCCTATTCATTGGTGGCTGACTATAATTACTGATAGTCATCTGTGATTGGCTATTGGTGGAGATTGAACTGCTCACTCAGACTCCAAAAGCTAGATTGGGTTAAAAGGCCTTGCCTATTCCCTATAAGGAAATAAAAGGCATTAGCTTATTATTAGTA
Source organism: Typopeltis vanoorti (assembly GCF_054136105.1). Lineage (NCBI taxonomy): Eukaryota > Metazoa > Arthropoda > Arachnida > Uropygi > Thelyphonidae > Typopeltis > Typopeltis vanoorti. The sequence continues at coordinate 142,730,758 of NC_143557.1, read as the reverse complement.
TTATTATTATAACAAATTTAAGAGTATCAACAGGATTCATTAAAAATGTAAATGCTTATAATTATTTAAGAGTAATGATCACAGAAGATGGAAAAACAATTATGGAAATAAAATCAAGAATAGCTAAGGCAAACAAAACTTTTTGGAATAATAAATTACAAATAACCTCTGAAATAAATAACAGACTCAAATAAGAATAATAAAATCTTATCTATGATTCACATTGAATTATGGATGTGGGACGTGTACATACAAAATCCATAACAAGTCAGGTTGGCTGAGTGATTAGCGTATCTACTCTCCAGCCAAAAGTCTGTGGGTTCGAATCCCACCATGGGTATGGATGTTTGTGATTTTCTGTGAAAATACTAGTAGAGGTGGTGGTGGTGGTGGGCGGTAGATGATGGTAGTTGCGGTTCGTTGTAGTTGGTGGCGGCAGAGAGTTATAGAGTAGGTTCCCTCCCTCGATGAGTCTTTGGACTACCTGGAGGTGTCACGTAATTATTATTATTATTATTCAGGCCTCCATGGAGTCAAAAGACTCATCATGAGAGGTCCTTTCCAAGAAACATAAGTCTATCAAGACTCATCGAGGAAGGTCCCCCTAGGAAACACAAAGTCTATCATACCACTCCTTAAACGCATTGACTGTTCTCACTCCCACCACTCCATCAGGCAATCCATTCCATGGTTCAACCACCCTCCATTCAAAGAAACCACTCTTCACCCTCTTTCTCAGTTTCCTTTCATAACTTCCAGGGATGGTCCCTTGTCACGACTCCTTCCCACTGTTCAACCAAGCGAAAGAACTCCCAGTGTCAACCCTGTAACCACCTCTCAACAGTTTAAAAGTCTCAATCACATCACCTCTTCTTCTTCTATCCACCAAACTCTGCAGTCCGCACTCCCTCAGCCAATCCTCATAACTAACATTGTTCAGTCCTGAAACCATCTTTGTTATCCACCTCTGTACCCTTTCCACAGTTAATTTATCCCCTTCAAATCCTAGGGACCAGATCTGAGAACAATAGTCTAAGTGTGTTCTGATCTTCTACAATGGAATGATAACCCTTTTATCTCTGCAGGTAAGTGTCCCTCTCATTATTGCAGCAATCCTCTGTGTTACCTTCACTACATTTGCAATATGTCCCCTAAATTTCAGGTTTCTATCAATCATCAACCCCTAGATCTCCTGTCTCCCTTACTTCTTCTAGTTTAACTCCTCCCATAGAGTATGCAGCATCCCATCAATGGGTCCCAAACCTCAAGACCTTACATTTTGCTGCATTAAACCGACACCCCATTCATTTGACCATCTATCTAGCTTATTCAAATCCTCTTGCAGGGCTACCACATCTGCACTATTACTAATAATCCTTCCCAGCTTCGCATCATCTGCAAACAACTGAATATCCCCTTGCAATCCATTATGTAAAGGTTAAACAATATTGGTCGAAGTACTGAGCCCTGTGGAACCCCACTTGTAACCTTCTGCTTCTTTGATATTCCACCATACACAACTCTCTGATACCTAACGGACAGCTGCTGCAACTTGAATATCATCTTATCATGTGGCACTCCATCAAATGTCTTTGCTAAGTCTAGGAAAATGGCAGTATATGCTCAAATAATGCTCTTGTAACTTTATTATATTATAAAAGGCTAGCAAATTGCTAAAACAAGAGCACCCCTTCACAAATCCATGTTGACTCTCACAGATAACATTACCCTCATCTGCCCAATGCTGTATACAGTCTCCAAGATCTTACTAACTACTGATGACACACAAACTGGCCTATAATTAAACACTTCCAGTCTGCTACTGCCCTTATGCAATGACACTATCTTACCTTCCTTCCATTTAGTGGGCACCTTTCCCACAGCCAGACTTTCATCGAAAAGCCAGGTCAAAGGCACTGGTCAGTTCTTTAGCACAGTCTCTCAAAATTCGTGGTGAAATACCATTCCAGTCCCACAGCTTTACTGACATTCCAGCGTACTCGGTATTTGTAACACACTCTCCTCCTACACCTCTTAAACCTGGAACTGCCCTATCCCTCTAGTATTCAAATTGACTCCTCCAGGATGAAGTCTACTCTATAATATAAAATGATAAGCTTTTTTTGTAACGTTTTTGTCACATTATTATTTGAAATGTTTTGAAACTCAGCTACCCTGAGTGCCGAGTCATCAGAATTCAAGGAGAACAGACCTACCAGTTTGGAACTCGGGGGGTTGGGTACCGTAGGCTCCGGGTGGGTGGAACCCCCTTTCGAGTCTTCAAAATTCGAGTCATCAGGATTCAAGAACCGGCCTACCGGTACAGAACTCGGGGGTTGGGGTTGGGCACCAGCGGGGTGGAACCCCCTTTCCAGTCTTCAAAATTAAAGTCATCAGAATACAAGGAGAACCGGCATATCAGTCCGGAACTTGGGGGGGGGGGACCCTTTCGAGTCATCAGAATTCAAGGAGACCCGCCCTGACAGTGTGAAACTCTGGGGGGGGGGGACGCTGTAGGCATCAGGGAGGTAGAGCCCACCCCAGTACTCCAATAAAGTGTTCATTGAACAATTTCACTATGTCCTCTACATCAGTCACTCTATTCCCATTTTTATCCCACAATGTCATTCTTCCACAGTCATTTCTCCTCCTACTGGCCACATAGCTAAACAATTCCCTAGGATTTTCTTTAGATTTTAGGGCTAATCTCCTCTCATATTCCAGTTTCGCCTTCCTAGTCGCTCTCCTGGCATGTTTCTTATATTCTTCATGCATCTTCACTTCACCTGTCTCCTTATATCTCTTCCATAGCCTCTTTTTCACGTGCAGTTCCTGTTTATTTGTCATCCACTTACTCCAAATTGTGTCCTCTTCTTCACTCGTAGAATACTGCTTTCCATTGCTGCTAACAAATACTATTATTATTATCACGGGCGACTCCAAGGAGTCCTTAGACTCATTGAGGGAGGCCCTAAACATCATGTCCATCACAACTATTCGACAATTCACACAGTATCCATCATACTTTGCCTTGAACTCATTTACTGTCATAGCACCCACACCAGACTCTGACAGCTTATTCCACTCATTCATCACTCTAAAATTAAAAACCCAGCTCTAATACGCTTACTAACCACACTCTTGCCCAGCTTCCATGAATGTCCCCTAGTCCTCCCACCACCAGTCCTGTTCTCAAAAATATCCTCTGAATTAATCCAATAGAAACCTTTCAGCAATTTGACCGATTTCTGCAACCCAGCAATCTTCAACCTGTTTTCATAAGGTTCATTCCATAGACCTGCTATCATCTTGGTCACTCGCCTCTGGATCCTCTCAACCTCCTCCCCATCAAGAAGAAACCTAGGTGACCAGATCTGGACACAGTAGTTGAGTGGGGTCTTATCAAGGCTCAATACAGAGGAACAATAACTTGCTTATCTCTGCTTGTCAAAGTATTCTTCAGCATCCAAGTGATTTGATGAGCTGATTTAGCCACTTTTGCAATGTGTCCCCTAAACTTCGACTCCCTATCCACAAACACTCCCAAGTCCCTTGCCTCATCAATTTCCTGGAGTACAGTTCTACCAATCTGATATACTGCTGCTAATCTTTTCACCCCAAAATGCATAACCTTACATTTTGCCACATTAAATTGACATCCATTCTCCTTAGTCCAGACATCCAATCTATCCAAATCATCCTGCAAAATTTTGACATCTTCTGCATTCACTATTGCCCTACCCAACTTTTCATCATCAGCGAACAAATGAACCATTCCTCTCAGTTCCTTCCCTGTATCGTTAATGAACAAATTAAACAGCAGTGGTCCAAGAACAGAACCCTGCAGCACACCACTAGTCACAGGCCATCTTTTGGACCCTACTCCTGAGTAAACTACTCTCTGGTATCTCTCCATCAACCACCCTCCTATCCATCTCAACAACCCTATATCCATTCCCATATGTTGCAGTTTACGGATTAGAATTCTATGTGGTATCCTGTGAAAGGCCTTAGCCAGGTCCAGCAGTATCACTGCAAACCCATTAACCCTATCCAGTTCAGCCATCACTGTGTTATAAAACCTGAGCAAGTTACTGAGGCATGGGTTGCCCTTCACAAAACTATGCTGTCCCCCATACAATATCTCATTTTCATCAATCCACTCCTGTATTTTTCCCTTGACTACTTTCTCCAAGACCTTGACAACGACTCCTGATATGCTGATCGGTCGATAATTTGCAACAGTAGTCTTGGATCCTCCTATATGCAGTGGAACTATTTTCCCCTCTTTCCACCCCTTTGGGACTAAACCAGACCCGAGACTCAGATTAAACAATATGGTCAAGGGCGCTGACAGTTCTTTAGCCGCTTCACGTAAGACCCGTGCTGGTATACCATCCAATCCCACAGATATATTCACATTAAGGTTCTGTAATAGACTATTCACCTCCACTTCATTCACCACAATTCCCATATAAACTCATGGTTCCTTCATTCCTTCAGATAATATACTCTTGCAAAGTGCTCAGTCAGTAATTCCATTATATCGACTGATTCAGTGACCTTAAAAAATCTTAGCAGAGCGTGGTTCCTTCACAATTTCCCAGGCACTAATGATATCTGGGCCTTCCAATTCCTCCCGCCACAAAACTTCTCCAAGAGTCTTGCAGAAGTGATTATAATAGTCTTAAAGACAGGTGATTATAATAGTCTAAGACTATTATAATCACCTGCTTTATAATTCCACATACGTTCCCATCTCTTTGATACTTCTGCATGTCTATTCATTTTCCAAGTCAAAACCATATGGTCACTCTCTCCAACTGGTTGGAGAGATGTCATCTCAGCTATTATCAACTCTTCTGATGCTATTACCAAATCCAAAACTCTTGAACCTCTTGTTCCCTCTGTTACATGTTGCCTAAGACATTTGTTCCTCAATAATTCTGGAAATTCCATTCCCTTATTGCTACATGCATCTTCCTCTCCCCAATTTATACTGCTGTAGTTAAAATTTCCCATAACAATCATTCTTCTTGCATTTGCCACGCTCAACTGTCTCAACATCTGCTGGTTCCCAACCTCCGTGCTCCTTGGTCTGTAGCAACACCCCACTAAATATTCTGTCTTGCCCACCTCCACCTCCCACCATATGCTTTCAAAATCATTAGTTTCACAGCCTTCCAAAGTCTCCACTCTTAGAGGACATAGATCGTCACTTATCATAAGCAGTACTCCACCATCACGCTTTCCCTTCCTATCCTGCCGAAAAATGCTGTACCCAGCAACTTCTATTCCTGTTATTATATCCTCTTCTATCAACCACATCTAGGTGATCCCAATAATCTTTGTCCAGGCTGATGCTATCAGTGCCACCAATCCCTCTCCCTTATTCCAAATACTCGTGGCATTAGTATAAAGCCTAAAAATACCATTGTTTCTATACCCAGCATTATCCCCTCTAGACTCCACTGGGCTCAGCATTACCTGATGTTGTCCCCCTTCTCCCAAGTACCCATTCCCACAAGAGGCCACCCCTGCTACCATCCCCAGTGGGACATACTGACTCGTTCAGAACAGCAATCTCTCCAGAAACAGAGGGAATGCTGTTTCTATTCTTTCCTCTTCTATCATTCCTATATCTGACACTCATTCCCTCTCTTTCACTTATCCTATTCTCACCTCTTCTGTCATTCATATAACTCTCCCTCATTCCTTCTCTTATACTGTTCCTATTCTCTCTTCTTCTACCATAATAATAATAATAATCAGGAAATTGCAGGCCTTTGAGATGTGGAACTATAGGATAACACTGAAGATTTCTTGGAATGAGGAAAAAACTAACAGAGAGGTATATTGAAGTTAATGGAAACCAAAAGAGCACTCATGGAAGTCCTTATAAATAGAAAGTACGATGTGGCAGGACACATATTAAAAGGATCAGCAGAGAAAACATCTCTGGTAATAATGAAGAGAAAAATATAGTGAAGATCTCCTGGTGAACCAAGAACTTCTTGGGTTGATGATGATGATGTAAAGAAATGAATGGATAACAAGAGCTATTATGAGATCAAAAGAATGGCAGAGGAACAGACACTGTGGTGTACCATGATTGCAAACCTCCAAATTGGAGAAGCTACTTAAGAAGAAGGTAAACATGAAAGTAGAAAATATTGGCAATGGATTTGAGGTGGAGGTTGATAGGAAGACAGATTTAGTTGGATATTGCTATAGGTCAGGTAATGTGGAGGGTGGTGATGAAGAAATGTATAAGCAACTTGGGTTAGTGAACATAGGAAGGGCAGGCGGCACGTAAAGGAGCAAACACGAGGATTGAGAGTTTTAGATCTGATCATTTCATCAGAGGATGCAATTGTGTGTAGGGTTTCACACTTCCTTCAGTTGGTTAGAGTAAACAGGAAGTGATCACCTGGGTTGTGGCTAGCCATATGCAGACTTTTATGAGGAAAGGATATATGTGGAATTACAAGGCTGGTGATTATGACAAGCTTAGGGGACAGCTTGGAGCTATAGCATGGAATGAGGAGTTGAGCAGTAAGGAAATAAATGCTGCTTGGAAACTGACAAAGAAATATATAATGGCATCAATATGTGAATGTATTCTGAAGGTCAAAAGGCTGAAAAAAAGGTAGATGTAAAATGAATGGATGAGGGAATTAACCATGAAATCTGGAAGCAGAAGATGGAGATATCACAAGATGAATAATAGTAATAGTCGCTTGCACAAAGAGTATTAAGAGCAGGCCAGGAGAGTGACTCAGTTGATAAAGACTGCAAAAGTGCAATATAGCAGAAATTACCAAATGAACCCTCATGAGTTTTTTCAATATGTGGCAAGTAGAAAGAAGAATGATTATGGTACAATGCTGTAAGGGATGAAAGTGGGAGATTAGTGACTGCTGCAGATGACATAGTCGAGGTGTTCAGTGAGAAGCTCATTCATCAGAGTGTTTCATTCTCGATGTGAAATCAGAAGCTCAAGTGTAGGAAATGAAATAAGAGAAGACTTAATGGTGACCAAGCAAGGGGTATATGAGGAGATAAATAAGCTAGATATCAATAAGGCAATAGGATGTTGACGTATCACTATGTGTTGTAAAGGACTGTTCCATCAGCCTTGTCTACCTATTTAACAAAGGAGTCTTGAAACAGCACAAATCCCAAAGAAGTGGGAGGAAGGTAAAATTGTTCGATTTCACATAGGTGGTGATAAGACTAAGGCAACAAATTATAGGCTGATCCATATATCTGGATTTGTAGTTAAGGTATTGAAGAGGTTGGTGAGAGGATACAAAAGTGGGTTGATAACAGTAGTATCATTTGTGCTTGTCAGCATGGGTTTGTTAAAGAGAGGGGTTTTATATTACAAACTTGCTTATGTATTATAACTTGTTGATGAATGCATTGGACAAGGGAGATGCACATACAGTGGTATACTTATTTGCAAAATCTGTATACAGTGTTATATAGGTTGCTTTTGATAGATTGCCATACCACAAGTGTTGGTTCACTACACTGAAGCAGATGGGATTGGATGATAGACTAATGAGTTGGATAGGTGAATGGCTTTCAGATAGATATCTGTAAGTTGTGCAAGTTAATTTGTATATTAATGATATTGAGATAAGTTTAACTGGTGGTATACAACTGGATTAGAGATAGATGTTGAAAGTTTTTCCACTTGGTTATTCTATAAATTAAAGATGCCAAGAAGTTTAAAAGGATTAAACCAAGAATATTCTTGGTTTAATCCTTTATCCAAGCGTAAGCAAACAAAGTTTGTGCGTGAAGTCACTTCACAACCGGGCTATTTGTATATAGAAGCTAATGACTTCACATCAGTTGCCTTAGTATCCCTTAATGCAATGCACATATCTTTACGACATGCATAAGGCTTTGCATTATGGGAAGGACCCACTACCCATAGTGGTCCTTCCAAGTGATACCAAGGTTTAAGTAATGCAGAGTATTTTAGTAATAAGGTATGACACCTTTTGACTATTTGTATATGGAAATATGACTTCTGCATTACTTCAACCTTGGTATCACTTCTGGGTTTGGTTCCCATTGACGGGATCTCAATAAATATCTTGGTAGTGACCCTTCCCATAATGCAGAGCATTATGCATGTCCATAAGGATATGTGCATTGCATTATATGACTCCAGGAATGATTGCCATTAATTTTTAATCATACCTTCTGAATTAGCACCTTGTATTTTTTCCCCTTATAGCTGTAGGAAAAACACCCCCTTGTGTTTTTCTTACATCTACCTTCATCATGCTTCTAATTTACATAAACATTTTCCAGTGATTTAACCAGTCTTTATCATTTTTTTTTTTCAAACAAAAATGCCCAATTAGCCTTGTGGCACTATTTCTAAACCATAATGCTAGACTTCCAGGAGATCAGTGTTGTAAGTTTATTATTATTATTTTATGACACCTCCAGGGAGTCCAAAGACTCACATTGAGGGAGTGCACCTACTCTACAACTCTGTCTACTCTACAGCTCATTCTAACTGCAACTACACCAACATCATCTATCGCCCACCACCACTACTAGTATTTCCACAGACAATCACAAACATCCATGCCCACAGTGGGATTCAAATCCGTAGCCTTTTGGTTGGAGACCTGATATGCTAACCACTTGGCCAACCAGGCTGGCAGTTTAGATTCTTGTCACTGACTACAGGAACTTCTAAGTTTTTTTTCCATTCCTCAGCTGGTTCCAAAAATCAGTAGAATTCTGGTTACAGACAAGTAGGGTTTTACTCTTGGGGCTCAGATTTTAGACCCCACATCTTAGAAAAATTGACTATAGGGCTTGACATGCAGTCAGCTGACTGTTTTTACTGTTTAGGATCATGATATGGTAGCTACTCTTGCCACTAAAATCATCAGTGACTGTGGGTCCAATTTTTAGTGTGGGTAAGATGATTCCCCCAATATCTAAAAGTTAGGACTAAAAAGGCATTGCAGGTGCATTAATATTATTATTATACAGGCATTTCTGTGAAGTCTAAAGACATCGGTTTTACTAATAACCATTTGTGTGAGAGAACCACATAAAAAAAATTAAATAGAATAAAAACTGGATATCCCCACCCCCCGATTATTCATTCCCAATAACATTAATGTACAAATTAAACAACAACAGGCCTAGCACAAGCTGTATGATACTCCACTGGTCAGCTGCATTTTCTTGGGTTCAATCAAAGAGACGGGAACTTATGTGGAATTATAATGCAGGTGATTATAATAGTCTTAGACGTCAACTTCGAGAAGTTTCATGGAGGGAGGAATTGGAAGGCCGGGATATCGTTAGTGCATGGGAAATTGTGAAAGAATATTTGTTAGCAGCAATGGTAAGTTGTATAACACGAGTGAAGAAGAGGACACAATTTGGAGTAAAGTGGATGACAAACAATATTAAACAGGAATTGCATGTGAAAAAGAGGCTATGGAAGAGATATAAGGAGACAGGTGAAGAGAGGATGCGTGAAGAATATAAGACACAGGCCATAAGAGTGACTAGTGTGGTAAGGAAAGCAAAACTGGAATATGAGAGGAGATTGGCCCTAAGATTCAAAGAAAATCCCAGGGAATTTTTTAGCTATGTGGCCAGTAGGAGGAGAAATGACTGTGGAAGAATGATATTGTGGGATAAAAATGGGAATAGAGTGACTGATGCAGAGGACATAGTGGAATTGTTCAATGACCACTTTATTCGAGTATTTCATCCTGGAGGAGTCAGTTTTAATGCTATAGGGATAGGGCAGGTTCAAGGTTTAGAGGTACACGAGGAGAGTGTGTTTCAGATACTGAGAACTCTGGATGTCAATAAAGCTTTTGGACTGGATGGTATTTCACCACGAGTTTTGAGAGAATGTGCTAGGGAACTGACAGTGCCTTTAACCTGGGTTTTCAATGAAAGTCTGGCTTCGGCAAAGGTGCCCAGGGAATGGAAGGAAGGTAAGATAGTGCCATTGCATAAGGGTGTTAACAGACTGGAAGTGTCTAATTATAGACCAGTCTGTGTGTCATCAGTAGTTGTTAAGATCTTGGAGAAAGTAGTGAGGGACTGTATACAGCACTGGGCAGATGAGGGTAATGTTATCTGTGAGAGTCAACATGGATTTGTGAAAGGGCGCTCTTGTTTTAGCAATATGTTAGCCTTTTATAATAAAGTTACAAGAACATTAGCTGGGGGAAAGGCATATACTGCAATTTTCTTAGACTTAGCAAAGGTATTTGACAGGGTGCCACATGATAAGCTGATATTTAAGTTGCAACACGTGGGTCTGGATGTCAGATTGGTCAATTGGATTCAGGATTGGCTGTTCCGATAGGTATTAGAGAGTTGTGTATGGTGGAGCAGTTTCAAGGGGACAGAAGGTAACAAGTGGGGTCCCACAGGGCTCAGTACTAGGACCTATATCGTTTAACCTTATATCAATGACATTGCCAGTGGATTGCTAGGGGATATTCAGTTGTTTGCAGATGATGCGAAGCTGGGAAGGATTATTAGTAATAGTGCATATGTGGTAGCCCTGCAGGAGGATTTGAATAAGCTAGATAGATGGGCAAATGAATGGGGGTCTCGGTTTAATGCAGCAAAATGTAAGGTCTTGAGATTTGGGAAACATCGATGGGATGCTGCATACTCTATGGGAGGAGTTATACTGGAGGAAGTTGCGGAGACAAGAGATCTGGGGTTGATAATTGATAGAAACCTGAAGTTTAGGGGACATATTGCAAAGGTGGTGAAGGTAACACAGAGGATTGCTGCAATTATGAGAAGGACGCTAACCTGCAGAGATAAGAGGGTTATCATTCCGTTGTATAAGTCTCTGATCAGACCACACTTGGATTATTGTTCTCAGATTTCGTCCCCAGGATTTGAAGGGGATAAATTAACTGTGGAAAAGATACAAAGACAGATGACAAAGATGGTCTCAGGAATGTACAAGGATAGTTATGAGAATCAGCTGAGGGAATGTGGACTGCAGAGTTTGGCGGATAGAAGAAGGAGAGGTGATATGATTGAGACTTTTAAACTGTTGAGAGGTAGTTACAGGGTCGACACTGGGGAGTTCTTTCACTTGGTTGAACGGCAGGAAGGAGTGATGACAAAAGGCCATCCCTGGAAGTTACAAAAGGAAACTGTGAGCAAGAGGGTGAGGAGTGGTTTCTTTTCATGGAGGGTAGTTGAGCCGTGGAATGCATTACCTGATAGAGTGGTGAGGGCGAGAACGGTCATTGAGTTTAAGGAGTGGTATGATAGACTTTGTGTTTCTTAGGGGGGAACCTCCCCTCGATGAGTCTTGACAGACTTTATGTTCTTAGGAAGGACCTCCCACGATGAGTCTTTTGACTCCATGGAGGCCTGAATAATAATAATAATAATTCCATCATATACTACTCTCTGATGCCATCAATATACTACTCAATCTCTCTCTACCTCATAAATGGCACTAACAAGAGGGTGTCTGCCTGCCATTCTCTTGCCCATGACTTCATATTCATTTCTATTTGTTCAGTAGATACTGTGCAGTATCTATCCTGCAATATGACTTTGCATAGTTCATCAGGATTTATTTATTTTTATTACTGATTCAATGAAAGGAAAAGTTATCACATTTTTTTTTTATTAGTAGCAATTTAAACCATATATTTAACTTTTGATTGAAATAATCGTTTACAACTTTACTATGCTTTTCATTTAAGTGAAATAGGAATAAATACATTATAAACTTTCAAATACATGATTCATTTTTGCTAAATGATTAATGCATACTCTGGCTGGCAGAGAAACAAAGGCCTCAGTGTGTTTTGATCATTATTTAATTCCAGGTTTATTTACATGTGTTTACATTTATAATAGGATCCATGTTGTTGGTTGAAGCATCTTTCATCAGTTGCTATTTTTTCAGGATTGGAAACGCTTTTCCGGACATCAGAATAGCAGAGATAACAATTCAGTCACACACCTGAAGCAAAGATTTCTTATGGCATTAAAGAAGAGCAGATTTATTAAAAAATTGCCAACAAGAAAAATTAAGTCCAAGTCAGAAAATTGTGATATCAAACAATATAGCAGATTTACTAAAGAATTGCCAACAAGAAAAATTAAGTCCAAGTCAGAAAATTATGATATCAGACGATTCCAGCTTATTGCTTTGCCAAGTAAGTTTCTGTTATTGAAGAGTAGAATAAAGCAAGATAATTTAACACTTCCTTTATGTGAATTTCTGAATGGCATAGTAGAAGCTTTTAGATGTGACCATATGTGTAATATAACAATATCATGTAATATTATTATTCGTAACACCTCCAAGGAGTCCGAACACTCATCGCAGGAGGACACCTACTATACAACTGTCTCCATCACTACACTGAACCTCTACTACCAATTACTCCATTCAACACCATCTACTCTCACCACCACAACTAGTATTTTTTGTCTGTAAATTGCATATGTTCTGAAGGGCCTATTTGTCTGTATGTGGGATGAAAAACCTGAGTTTCTGGGAGGAAAACCTTGCTATCTCCATATGAGATCGGCTAACTCACCTTTGATTGAAAAAGTCCACATAAAAATTCCTCCCATCACGACGAGAATCAAACTTAGGCCTATTCCAGTCGAAGGGTGCAATGTACCATCGTTCTTCCAGTTGCGCTATGGAGGTGTTGCGCAATTGGAAGAATGCAATATAACTGCCGCGGGAGAAGAAGCGGTCTGTAAAGATGGCTCCTGTTTCAGATAAGTGTTTTGAAATAATTAATAATATATAAGTGTGTGTTCATGAGTAAGAGTTGCTGTGAAGGTTATGCACTTGTAGTGTAATTAGTGTATGGGATTTTTTGCTTATGATTATGAATTCTTTGAAATTAGAGCTTAGTACAGTAACCACCGAAGGAAAGATGGCGGCGGCTTTGTCCATGAAGGAATTCAACTTCAATTTCAGTCATTTCGTGAAATGTGAGGTGTGTTATATGTACTAGTTTGATTATAGATAAATAAATTGTGGATATTTAAGGTGGATGGAAGGAGGATGTGTGTGTGCAAGGTGTGAGCTGAATGAAGATTTGATGAGTGCTAGTATGTTGATAACTGAAAGTGTTAGTAGCGAGAATGCTGTGAGGAGGATGAGTGCTCATCCAATAGAAAAGGACAGTGTATAAGAGCAATGAAAAAATGTTAAAAAAGTTTTGAAAAAGAGAACAAGCGATCTGAAAAACTTAACAATCGATGGTAAGAAAGACGAAAGTGATGAGAATGTGGCGGAAGTTAAAAAACAAAGTGCAGTTAAAGATAAGGTGGTGAGCAGCGTTGACTGCAACCTAGCGTGTATAGCTGACAACAAAATTAAGAGAATGAATGAGAGGAAAAATGTGACGCAAGATTCAAAAGTTGAGTTGGTTAAGATCAGGCAAGAGATGAAATGGATGCAGAATGAAGTTAAGAGAATTCGAGATATGTATGGAAGAGTGAAAATGGTGAAAACAAATAATGTTGGTATAAAAGAGGTAATGAAAGACCCATGAGTGGTATTGTATTGGTATTGGTGATTCAACTATTAAAGGTATGTTGTATGAGAGGATGTACAAAGTATGTTTTACTGGAGGTAGAATGAATAGAGTGATTTAAGCATTAGATATGAGAAGTTAGAGAGCAAAAGAGTTTGTAGTTGTGATAGGTACAAATGACTTAACTGCAAACAAAAAAACACATCAGATTGGATAATAGGAGATTGTTCAGACAGATAAAAGAGAATAGTGTGATAGGAAAGGTAGTATGCATGTTGCCCAGATATGACAGTGGCGAGATGAGACGAGGATTATGAATGATATGTTAGCGGAAATGTGAGAAGAAAGGAATGCAGTTTGTTAATGTATAGAATGAGTTTGGAAGGACAAAGTGAACTGTATAGGAGCAATGGACTGTATTTGAGGTTCGGTGTGAGTCTCTTGGAGAGACTGCTGTTGGAAAGAAGAGAAGTGAGTGCAGAGAATGAATCTGATCATGTGGAAGAACAAGAGAGTAAGACAGGAGAGATTGAAGACATGGTTATGAATGAAGAAGTGAGTGACATGAGTATAGAGAATGAGAGAACAGGTGTGCAAGACAGACAGGGAAAGGGGGAGGCTCAGGGTGGACAGAGGAACACAGCTTGAGAAAGGTAGATGCTCCAAGAGGATGTGAATGCATATGTAGACAAAAAGGGAAGATAACCTGGGATCAAGGGAAAACAGTTGGATGTGAAGAAGGTTTGAATAAGGTGAAAAAGAAATGGTTCGAGTTAAGCATGGAGAAGCCACATCAAATAAGTGATATCAGTGGAACTAGCTTTAGATCCAGAAATAAGCTGCTGTGTTTGTATACAAATACTAGAAGTATAAGAAACGAGAAAAATGAAATGGTTACACTAATTGAGTCTATTCACCCAAAAATTGTTGGAATAAGTGAGACATGATTGGATGAGGACAACATATTGACAGGAATGGAGATGGAAGGGTATGATGTGTTTTGTGAGGATAGAAAGAGTAAAAGGGGGAGGAAAGCGCTGTTGATTATAGAGAAAGGGTTATGTCAATAAAAAGTAGAGATGCGAGAGGGAAATAGTGCCAGTGGTTTTGAGGCGGTATGGCATGAGATAGAGGTGAATAGAATGAAATACTTGTTTGGATGTTATAGACCTGGTAATGTGGATGGCAGTGACTGTGAAATGAATAACCAAATTAGCCCAGCACATAAGAAAAGAGTAATCATTATGCGAGATTTTAATTATGACCATATAGAGTGGGATGAAGCCCAAGTCAGGTATAAAGAGATCAATAAGAAAGTAAAATTTCTGGCTAAAAAGGCAAAGGAAGACTAGCTCAATCAGGTCTGCAAGGAAATAGGGGAAAATGATACAGCAAAGGATATGAGAAAGGTCTAAGAAGGCTTGATTTCAGGGAAGAAGAAGAGAAGGATAAAAAGCAGTGCTTTGAAGGGTGAAAGAGGAAAGATTTTGTTGGGAAAAAAAATGAAAAACTGATAAGATGGAAGAAGTATGTTACATAACTTGATGGAGATAAAGATAATCTGGAATGTGATCAGATAGAAAATGATGATGCCCCAGAAATTAAGGAATGGGAAACCAAAGCAGCCATTAAAAGAATAAAGGATAGGAAAGTTCCAGGAGTGGATAATATTCAAGGAGAGTTACTGAAGGCATTGGGAAAGGAAGGAATAAAACTTCTATCCATCATCTTTAATAGAAGTCTGGAGGAGGATATAATACCTAAAGACTTCGTAAGATCTATTTTTATTCCTTTTCCCAAGACTACAGGAACAATGGATTGCAACAAGTACAGAACTATCAGCTTGATTAGCCAATGATAGAGAGGGAATTAAATGAAGCACACTTTGGTTTCAGGGGAACCAGGGAAGCTATCACAACCCTATAGATATTGGGGGAAAGAATGATCGAGTGCAATAAAGATTTATATCTATGCTTTGTGGACTATGAAAAAGCTTTCGATAATGTTAATCACTCTGTTTTATTTGATATTTTGCATAAAATAGGAATAGATAAAAATATTATGAGAATTTTGTTCAAAATATACAAAACTCAAGAAGCCAGGGTCAGATTTGCAGGAGAGGATACTGAATGGATCTCCATAAGAAAGGGTGTGGGATGTCTCCACTGCTTTTTAATGTCTATAATGTCTATAAGGGAGGCCTTGGAAGACCTGAAGGATGGAATAAAGATAAACGGACATCTGATAATTAATATAAGATATGCAGATGACATTGGACTTATGAGCGAAACAGAGGAAGGCGTGCAAAGAATTTTGAACAGACTGAACAGGGTTGGAAATGAGAGATATAAAATGAAAATAAACATTCAGAAGACCAAAGTGATGAAGATTTCAAGGAAAGGAAATGATGGGATGGAAATCACTTTGAACGGACGAAGGATAGAAAATGTAAAAAAGTTTTGAATACCTTGGGAGTTGGATAACAGAAGACAGTAGATCTAATTATGAAATTAAGAACAGAATTAAAAAAGCAAAAGCAGCATTTTTCCTAATATACCACATATTAGGATGGGAGGACTTTGGCAAGAATATAGAAAATAAATATCAAGAAGGTGGCAAAATATTCTGGAGGTTGTTGAAGAAGCTTAGGAATGGAGGAAAGAGTGCTGTAAAAGGAGTTAGAGATGATAAAGGTGACATGAAAACAGGAGAAAAAGATATCCTTGAAGTATGGAGTAATTACTTTGAAAAACTACTAAATGAAACAAGCAGTGATGACAGCACAGTGATAAAAAACACTGACCAGGCATGCAGTCAGGAATACATATCCATACTTGAAGTAGAAAAAGCCATCAAAGGCTTGAAATGTGGAAAGGCAGCAGGAGTAGATGATATTCGACCAGAAATGCTGAAGTATGGTGGTATAAAAGTCTTACAGTGGCTGCACTGCATAGTTCAGAAAGCCTGGACAGAGGGACGAATTCCCGATGATTAGAGTAGAGCTCTAATAGTACCCAAATATAAAAAGGGAAATAAAACTGAATGTGAGAATTACAGATGTATTTCCCTACTGAGTCTTCCTGGTAAGATCTATGCAAGTATACTTGAGAAACGGTTGAGAAGAATTGTGGAAGAAAAGCTTGGTGAAGAACAAGCTGGATTCAGGCCAAATAGAGGCTATCAGGATCAGCTCTTCACTTTACGACAAATAGTCGAGAAAGCATGGGAATATAACAAAGATCTGTATTTAAGTTTTGTCGATTTGGAAAAGGCATATGACAAGGTGCCAAGAGAGAAGCTATTCAATATACTACAGTTATATGGTGTCAATGGGGCATTATATCAAGCAATACTTAGTCTTTATTTGAGTTGTAAATCAGCCGTTAGAATTGAAGGAAGTACAGGAAGATGGTTTAATGTTAAATCTGGTGTGAGACAAGGATGTACATTATCTTCTCTGTTATTCATTATCTATATGGATCACATTATGAAGGAAAGTGGTATTAAACCTGATATCAAAATTGGAGATGTTAATGTCAGCTCTTTGCTTTATGCGGATGATGTTATACTTCTAAATAAATCCGCTACAAGTCTGCAAGATTCTCTGACTAAATTGAATTGCTGTTGTAATAGATATGGTATGAAGGTCAGCAATAAAAAGACAAAGACAATGAAAATAGGCAGAATCATTGAAAATGTCAACTGTGTTGTGAATGGAGAACCTGTGGAACAAGTAAAACATTTCAGCTACTTAGGCACAATTTTTACTGAAGATGGTAAATTAAATATAAAAATAGACAACAGAATCAGCAAAGCTGTTATGGTGGGAAGTCAATTGAATAAATTCATATGGAATAAGAAAGAAATTAGTCGGAACACTAAATTAGCTGTATACAAGATAGTGTTCAAACCAGTTTTAACTTATGGATCTGAGAGCTGGGTCAGAAGTAAAACACTTGACCGAAGACTAGAGACCGCAGATATGAGAGGCCTGAGAAAGATTAGATGCATGAACAGATGGCATCAATGGCAATATCATATTAAAAATGAGGATATTAGGAAAGAACTTGACATTGTCAGCATCCAGGAATGCGTTAGCAGAGCTAATCTCAGGTGGTATGGTCACTTAAATAGAATGGGAGAGGAAAGATTAGCAAAACAAGTGTTCTCTACCAGGTTGGCAGGAAAACGACCCAGAGGAAGACCAAGATATAGGTGGATTGATACGGTACAAAGTGCCTTAGATGATAGAAATATAAGATCTGATAATGTTGGAGTCTTGACAAGTAACAGACTGATTTGGAGGAAAATTGTAGATAGGAAGTTAGTAATGATGTAATTTTTTCATGTAGTACTGTCATATCCTGTACACCCCTTGAGGGTACATAGCAGGAATTTGATGATGATGATAGGAAACAGAACTCTTAACAAACAGTTGAAAGTAAGAATCCTCAAGACAATGATCTGTAGCGTAGGGACATATGGATGTGAGTCCTGGACGATCAATAAGGAGATGAGTGACTGATTGAATGCATTTGAAATGTGGTACTTCAGAAAAATGGATCGTATCAGCAGGACTGAAAGAGTGAGCAATGAAGAAGTTCTTAAGATTCAAAATGAAAAGAGACTATTGGGCTAGTATCCAAAGAAGAAAAATAGCATTTGCAGGACATTTGATGAGGGTTCTTCTGGAGAGAGCTTCCCAGAATAGTATTGCAGGGGATGGTGGAGGGAAAGAGAGGAAGAGGAAGACCCCGACTGCAATGGAAAGACAACATCAAAGATTGGATGGGCAAGAATCTTACAGAAGCAAGAGATAGAGAGGCATGGAAGCGGACTGTTCATCAGCCACAAACCTCTTAAAGAGGAGGCCACAGGATTAGATTACACTGGGATGATGAGATAGTCACTGAAAGTAAAAAAAAAATCCCGGACGGGTCCTACTTTTTGCCAGCCTCGTTGGCCGAGTGGCTAGTGTATCTGCTCTCCAGCCAAAGGACTGCAGGTTCGAATCCTGTTATGGGCATGGATGTTTGTGATTGTCTGTGGAAATAGTAGTGGTGGTGGTTGGTGTAGTTGCAGTCAGTTAGTGAATTGAGTGGTGGAGACAGAGTTGTGGAGCAGATGCCCTCCCTGGATGAGTCTTTGAACTCCCTGGAGGTGTCAAATAATAATAATAAAAAATGAGTTTCTTGAGTTTTTGAGGGACAACTACCTCAGACAGTATGTAACAAAGTGCATGCGAGAATTGAAGTGAGAGTGACCATGAAGTGATTACATGGGTGGTTGCCAGCAGTGTGATGACCTCTGTGAGATAAGGGTATATGTGGAACTACAAGGCTGGTAATTATGAGAATCTCAGGAGACAGATTGCAGGTGTAGTATGTAATGAGGAGTTAGTTGGGAAAAAGATTAGTGCAGCTTGGGGGATATTCAAGAACTATCTAATATAAGCAATGTCTAAATGTATTCCAAGGGTCAGAAGGTTAAATAAGGTAGATATAAAATGGATCACTGAAGATAATTAAGCATGCGATACAGATAAAAAAAAAAAACATTATGTAGCCAGCATAAGAAAATTGGTAATAAACAATTCCATGAGGTTATGTTGGAGGTTTAATAGAATATTATTAGCACCGAGAAAGGATTAAAACCAATCTTAACACTTCCAATATTTCATCTCCGTCACAGAGACATCTTCGGGGATTACAAAAAAACTTTTTGTAACAACACACACACAAATATAATACAATAGTGAGTGAAACTAAAGTCCTATCTAGGTGGGATAGGGTAGGTTCGAGGTTTAGAGGTGCAGGAGGAGGGTGTGTTCCAAATACTGAGTACTCTGGATGTCAGTAAAGCTGTGAGACTGGAATGGTATTTCACCACGAGTTTTGAGAGAGTGTGCTAGGGAAATGACAGTGCCCTTGACCTGGCTTTTCAATGAAAGTTTGGCTGCGGGAAAGGTTTCCATTGAATGGAAATGGAAACTTTTTGTAACAACACACACACACACACACACACACACAAATATAATACAATAGTGAGTGAAACTAAAGTCCTATCTAGGTGGGATAAGACAGGTTCGAGGTTTAGAGGTGCAGAAGGAGGGTGTGTTCCAAATACTGAGTACTCTGGATGTCAGTAAAGCTGTGGGACTGGAATGGTATTTCACCACGAGTTTTGAGAGAATGTGCTAGGGAAATGACAATGCCCTTGACCTGGCTTTTCGATGAAAGTCTGGCTGCGGGAAAGGTTTCCATTGAATGGAAGGAAGATAAGATAGGTTCAAGAATTTTGGATTTGGTTATAGCATCAGAAGAGTTGATATTAACTGAGATGACATCTCTCCCACCAGTTGGAGAGAGTGACCATATGGTTTTGACTTGGAAAATGAATAGACATGCAGGAGTATCAAAGCGACGGAATGTATGTGGAATTATAAGGCAGGTGATTATAATAGTCTAAGACGTCAACTTGGGGAAGCTTCATGGAGGGAGGAATTGGAAGGCTGGGATATCATTAGTGCGTGGGAAATTATGAAAGAATATTTATTAGCAGCAATGGTAAGTTGTATACAACGAGTGAACAAGAGGACACAATTTGGAGTAAAGTGGATGACAACAATATTAAACAGGAATTGCATGCGAAAAAGAGGCTGTGGAAAAGATATAAGGATACAGGGGAAGAGAAGATGCATGAAGAGTATAAGACACAGGCAGAAGAGTGACTAGTATGGTAAGGAAGACGACACTCTAATATGTGAGGAGATTAGCCCTAAGATCCAAAGAAAATTCTAGGGAATTTTTTAGATATGTGCCCAGTAGGAGGAGAAATGACTGTGGAAGAATGATATTGTGGAATAAAAATGGGAAGAGAGTGACTGATGCAGCGGACATAGTAGAATTGTTCAATGAACACTTCATTGGAGTATTTCATCCTGGAGGAGTCAATTTTAATGCTAGAGGGATAGGGCAGGTTCAAGGTTTAGAGGTACAGGAGGAGAGTGTGTTTCAAATACTGAGTACTCTGTATGTCAGTAAAGCTGTGGGACTGGATGGTATTTCACCATGAGTTTTGAGAGAATGTGCTAGGGAACTGACAGTGCCTTTAACCTGGCTTTTCAATGAAAGTCTGGCTGCTGGAAAGGTGCCCATGAAATGGAAGGAAGGTAAGATGGTGCCATTGCATAAGGGTAGTAGCAGACTGGAAGTATCTAATTATAGACCAGTTTGTGTGTCATCAGTAGTTAGTAAGATCTTGGAGAAAGTAGTGAAGGACCATATACAGCATTGGGCAGATGAGGGTAATGTTATCTGTGAAAGTCAACATGGATTTGTGAAGGGGCGTTCTTGTTTTAGCAATATGCTAGTCTTTTATGATAAATTACAAGAGCATTAGATGAAGGAAAGGCATATACTGCCATTTTCCTAGACTTAGTAAAGGCATTTGACAGGGTTCCACATGATAAGCTGATATTCAAGATGCAGCACATGTGTCTGGATGTCAGGTTGATCAACTGGATTCAGGATTGGCTGTCCGATAGGTATCAGAGAGTTGTGTATGGTTAAGCAGTTGTCAGGAGGCAGAAGGTTACAAATCGGTTTACATCAAGTTTTACATACGTCAAGTGCCATGAGAAAGTTGTAAAAATAACTTGTATGTCTCTGTATATTTTGTACTAGATATTTTTGTAAATAACCATTTGGAAGTTAACTGTATATACTCCTTTAATAAGAATATTTCAGAGTGTTAAAAAACAAGGCAATGTTTTGCTGCCAGAACTGTATGTAATAGCTCTACATGACGGCATAAGAAAGGTTGTTTGTGCTTTTTTTTGTGTGTATGAGAAAGACTTACAAGCTCTGCACGTAAACACCTCCAAAGTCTGTCAGATGGGGTCGAACAACTTTCCGATGGCCGGCAACTTACAATCAAAAGAAAGCAGAGAAGAACAGAAAGCAGGCCGAACTTGAATGAAGATGAAAGAGTCATGCCGAGTTCTTTGGTGGTTACAAACTTTGTGTGAGGTCTCAGAGAAGTCATAATAAAAGAGAAAGAGCCAAGCACAGGATGCCCCAGTTCCAGTTGCCATCAGAGAGAAAGGACCTCCAGCAGTTGCAGAGACAGAGCTTCCAGGCCAGAGAGAGGGCTCAGAATCCGAAAGGAGAAGTCCCAAATGCCTTAGAAGCGAAGGTTTCCAAACGCCAAAGAGAGGGATCCTGATTGACAATTTCAGTTTCTTAGAGGCAGCAGTTCGAGTTAGTGGAGGTGGCAGGAAAAGGAGGTAGTCATCCAGGCATTTTTGGCGAGCCCAAGCAGAGGAGAAAACGTGAGACAAATTACCTGAGGTACCTTTGCTCTGAAGTTTTTCTTTTTGCCATGGGAGAATAACCTTTTGCCGATGAGGTTACAAACATCGAGTCCACAGCTCGCTATGTTCCCGATGAGACACTGCTGATGCCAGATTTCTTGAAGAAGCTCGAAATCTGAGATGAAAGAATTGCCATAGAACTTTTAGTGAAAGACTTTTGACTGAATGTGCAATACAGAGCCTTTGTAAGTTACATACTTTTATATAATTCCTCTTATAGTGTGAATTAGAAGGACCTTTAAGATGAGTGGACAGACTTATGTGTTCGTCCTACATGTTGTTTATATCTTAACTGTATATATTAGAACACAGAAAAATAAGTAAATAATTAATTTATTAACTTATTGCTGATATTTCGCTGGTGATATAACCAGCATCTTCAGAGCACAAAACACAGTTTGTCAGAATATGCGAAACTATAACAACATGGTGTAATCAATGGACTAGTTAAACAAAATTGTAGCAGCAACACAAAGACTATGAGTCCTGATTTTGGCACCCTCTATCTGGGGGGGAAAAAATGCAGCTATCACATAAGACTATAGTCCTAAATAGAGAAAAAAAACGGTACTAGTTTTTTCTTAAGATGAGTGTCTCCCAGATTTTAGGCAAATTTATACAGCCATATTTGTTGAGATTTGGAGTGTGTTTCAGGGCTTCTGTTGCCTCTAAGAACAATCTCTCCGACTTGTAAGAGCTTCTCTGCAGTACTTTTTGTGTTCTTCCAGTTGATCCTGTATGCAGGGGTATCCAGAGCATGGTCTGCTAGGCTCAACTTGCCATAATGATAATGCCGTACGTATCTTTTGTGTTCGCTGATGCGGATGTTCACAGTTTTTCCTGTTTGACCGTAGTAGGCTTGATTACATGAGCAGGGTACTTCGTAGACTCCTGGATGTGATAGAGGGGGAATGCTATCCTTGGGTGAGCGGATAAGGGTTGCTAATTTGCCACATGGTCTGAATGTGGAGGGTAGTTCATGTTTATTAAGAATTCTTAATAAAAAATTCTTACTTAACAAAGATTGCAAGAATTCTTTATCTTCAGATCAACTTTATCTTGAGGTGATGTAATAACAATTGATACCATGTGAATGAGGTGCAGGGGGGGAGGGTCAGGTTAGCAGAAGTTGCATCTGATGACCTTTCCAAGTGACCAAAGACAAAACTTTCATTTGAACAGGAGGTTAGATTTCTGCTGTTGACCTTTATGAAGTCCTATTTCAATTTGCTGATGGTTGCTTTGAAAATGTATTTAGTTAGCAAATGAAGGCAAAAACAACAGTAAGAACAACCAGATTCATGGCAAGGAAATCCTTGTGTTGAGTAGTGTAGATTTTACTAAGATGGTTCATTGTCAGGTATGCATGGATGAATGTGGCAGATGTGTTTGTTGAGAGATTAAACAAAAGAAGTGAGGTTTTATAATAAATTTAGTTTAATCCTTTATCCAAGTGTGAGCAAACAAAGTTTGCGCCCGAAAGTATCTTCAGGACTGGGGTAAGGTGGTACAACACCAGGGCGACTCCTTGCAAAGGTGGAGCAAGCTACCAACACTCCTATCTCAGTATCTCCCATAATGCAAAACACATCTCCTTGCGGATATGTCTAATGTTATGCATTAAGGGAAGGGCCACTACCCAGACTAGTTTCGACCTTTATTGAGGTCTCTTCAGTGGGAGCCAGGCCCAAGTGGAGATACCAGCCAGAAACATCAAAAAAAAAGAAGTGAGGGTTTGCAGAAAGTGCAATATATTAATGGACTGTGGTGATTTGAATGAAAGTCTTTAACAGAATATTAAGAATACCAGAAAGGCAGTGATGGGTGCAAGATTGAGAACGATAGCCAGAAGAATGAGCATAAGAATAGGAGTGTGCAAGAAATTAATGTGCTAATGAATATTGAAATGATTGAAAAGGATAAGTGAGAGTAAATATGGAATTGGAAGTGAGCCTAACTGATGGTGTACGACTTGGCACGACTGCAGCTTGACTGATGAGTAATAGCAGGAACAATTGTTGGAATGTAAGAATTGAATAATGAAATGACTAAGATGAGAAATGAGATGAGACATGCACATAATTAGATTAGACATATTATAAATATGAATGGAAGAGTGTGAAAGAATAAAATGAAAGATATCAGAGGAAAATAAGTAGCAAATGACTTTAGAATAGCATTATATGGAGATTCTATTATAAAAAGTGTGGTTGGAGGAGAGTGCTCACAAGGTCTTCTTTCCAGTAAGGAGGATGAACAGGGTGGTTGAGGCACTGGATATGAGCACATAAGGGAGTTAGTGGTTGTGGTTGGAATGAATTATAGGGAGAACATGAGAGTGGATATCAGGAGATTATTGAGTCGAGGGAAACATGGCAATGTGATAGGAA
The DNA here is from genome assembly GCF_054136105.1 of Typopeltis vanoorti. Taxonomy (NCBI): domain Eukaryota; kingdom Metazoa; phylum Arthropoda; class Arachnida; order Uropygi; family Thelyphonidae; genus Typopeltis; species Typopeltis vanoorti. The sequence goes on along the minus strand of NC_143557.1, from coordinate 142,706,438 downwards.
GAGTGGTTTGTGTGTTGTCCAAGTATGAGAATGATGAGCTGTATTGGAGAGCAAAGATCTTGAATGGAATGCTACCAGAAACGTGCAAAGAGAAAGAAGTGCAGTTTACAAGTGTGAGCAGGGCTGGTCAGAGAGTATCTGATGCCCCTAGGCAAAGAAAATTTAGGCATCCCCTATACAAATTTCTCTCTCTATATATTTTGTCATACTCACACAAGCACACATACACCTACACATGTGGATATTTATAAAAATAATATCATTATGAACATTAAAAAAATTATTAATCCAAACTAGTACATTTGTATACATATATGATTACTCCTAATATCTGGATAGCAAGAAAATTATTACATCTTAAATACAAAAATTATGAAAAATTAATCTTTTGGGCTTTTGCTTTGGCAAATTTTTGAATTAATTCATCTATATTGATTGTTGATGCAATTTCATGCTCTATAGATATTATTGCTAGACCAGTGAGGCGTTCCTGAGCCATCGTAGAGCTTAGCATGCCTAGGCGATTGCCTAGGATCACCTAATGATAAAACCAGCCCTGTGTGAAGGATAAATGGAACTGTAGAAGAGTGATGGACTGCATCGGAATGGTTTTGGAGTGAGTCACCTGGAAAGGCTACTGCTAGAAGGAAGTGTAATTAGTCGTGCTGAATAACGTAGAAAATGAGTCCATGAGTGACACTTGTGTGGACTTGAATGAAGTTAAGAGTGGTAAGTTATATGGTGATTCTATAATTAAGGATATGGAGAGTGATATGCATGAGGAGTGCTTGGCTGTGGGACAATAGAAAGAGGCAGACTTTACCAATAAAGAGAGGGCATGAAGCAGACAAGATAATAGTTATGGTAGGTACAAATGACCTGAGTGGTGGTATAAATTGGGTAGGAAAAGATTTAAGAACATTGCTAGATATTGTAAAGAGGAAAATTTTCAATGGGAAGATAGTGTGTGTGCTGCCTCGTTTTGACAATTACGAGTTAAGTAGACGAGCGATGATAATGAATGATATGATTGCAAGAATGTGCTAAAAAAGAGGTCTGGAATTTGTTAATGTTTGGAGTGTGTTTGAAGGAAAAAGACAGTTGTATGCTAGAGATGGACTGCATCTGAACATGGAAGGACATAAGCGATTGAAGACGTTACTGTTTTCTGAACAAGTCGAAGTAATTGAGCAGGGAAACTAATATTGAAAAGGTTGAGTGTAAGAGAGAGAAACTTTAGCACTGATTGTATACTTATTTGCAGAATAAATTACAGAAAAGAGGGGAAAAAATAGGCATGGGACTACTGAAATTAGTGACATGTATCAGTTATAAAGCTGGTACAAGATCTAGAGGGAATCTGCAGTTTTTGTATACCAATGCAAGAAGCATTCTAAATAAGAGAGAAGAATTTTTGGCATTAGTCAGTGCAATCTCACCAAAAGTTGTAGGTTTTGAAACTTGGCTGTCAGTAGAAGATGTGGTCACTGGAATTGAATGTGATGGGTACAGTATTTTCAGGGAGGATAGAGAAAATAGAACAGGGGGAGGAGTACTGTTGATGATAGCTGATGTGTTGCAGTCAAAGAAAGTAGTATATCAAGATGATAGACATGTGAATCAGACTTCATTTGAGGCGGTGTGGTGCAAAATAGTGAACAATGCAACCAAATATGCAGTTGTATGCTGCTATAGGCCAGGGAGTACAGGGGGGGAGATATTGAATTCATGCATCAGCAAATTAGTGCAATGAGTGCAGGGTAAGTGATTATTATGGGGGATTTTAATCATGGTGATATCAATTGGAAGGAGGAAATATCACGTAGCAAAAAGGAAATGGAATTCATACATGTTCTACGAGATAACTACTTGAAACAGCACATAACTAAAGGGACATGTGAGAATGTTGGACCTGGTTATTGCTTCAGATGTTATATGCATAAGTAAGGTGTCCTCGTTACCTCCAATTGGTGAAAGCGATCATGTGGTATTAACTTGGGAGGTTGCAAAATCTGTTAAGAAGGGGTATATACAGAATTACAGGTTAAGCAATTATAACAAGCTTCGGAGTGAGCTTGCAGCCATCCCATGGCAGAACATATTGCAGGGGAAAGATGTTAGCAGTGCATGGGATAAAATCAGAGGGTATCTGAGGAAAGCAATATCAGATTGTGTCCCCATGGTCAGGAAGTCAAACAAGGCAGACATTAGATGGATGTGCAGTAGTATCAAGCTTGATCTGCAAAAAAAGAAAATGTCATGGAGAATTTACAAGGAGAAAGGTGATCAGTACACCCATGAGCAGTGCAAGGTTCAAGCTATGAAGGTTACCAGCATACTAAGAAAAGCTAAATCAGAATATGAGAAAGAGAATTAGCCAAAGAGATCAAGAGTAATCCCAAAGAGTTCTTCTGCTATGGGGCAAATAAAAGGAAGAATGACTTCGGAAGGATAACTTTAGTGGGTGCTGATGGTATTGAGGTGACAAAATCAGATGTAATAGTCGAGTTACTGAGTGATCACTTTTCAAAAGTCTATCACCCAAGTGAGGATATCTCTGTACCTCACATTAGCAATAACTAATGTGAGAATTGAAGCTAAGAAATCAGAGGTATTTAATATATTGCAAAATTTAAATGCAAACACTGCTGTAGGCTTAGATGGAATATCAGCTCGGGTGTTGCATGAATGTGCAAATAAATTGTCAACTCCTCTTACTTGGATATTTAATTTAAGTTTGAACTCTCGTATGGTCCCTAGGGAGTGGAAGTTAGGCAAAGTGGTTCCTTTGCATAACGGTGGCTCTAAAATTGCGATAGTTAATTACAGACCAATCACCATCTCAGGAGTACTGGTAAAAGTATTGGAAAAGTTGGTTAAAGACAAAATTCAAGAATGGGTGGATCAGAATATGATACTCTATAGAGGCCAACATGGTTTTGTTAAAGGTAGATCCTGCCTTAGCAATCTATTAACTTTTCATAATAGAATGACATCTGAGTTGGACAAAAGAACTGGCTACACAGTGGTACTTCTGGATTTTGCTAAGGCCTTTGACAGGATACCCCCATGGAACACTGTTACACAAATTGGAGCAGATGGGAATGGATACTAAATTGGTGATATGGATAGGAGAATGGCTCAGGGAGCGATTCCAGAAGGTGGTGTTTGGAGGAGCCAAATCCAGATTGAGGCAGGTGACCAGTGGTGTGCCTCAGGGCTCTGTGCTTGGGTCATTGTTGTTTAATTTGTATATAAATGATATATGCAATGGCTTACAGGGAGTTATTCAGTTGTTTGCTGATGATGCAAAGTTGGGTAGCACAATAAAAAATCAAGCCGATGTTGAAAGTTTGCAGGATGATTTAAATAAGCTGGTGGAATGGGCAAAAGATAATGGATGTCAGTTCAATGTGGAAAAGTGGAAAGTCATGCATTTTGGGATTAAAAGATTACCAGCTGTGTACTACATTGATGGAAAGGTACTCAAAGAGATTGATGAGGGTAGGGACTTAGGGGTGTTGGTAGATAGGAAGATGAAGTTCAGAGGACACATTGCTAAGGTGTCCAAGATTGCCCATAGGATTACTTGGTTGTTGAGGAACACACTGACATCCAGAAATAAAGAAGTTATTATTCCCCTTTATAAAGCGTTGATACTTCCACATTTGGATTACTATGCACAAGTCTGGTCACCTGGATTCCTTGGAGATGAGGAGGCTGTGGAGAGGGTTCAGAGAAGGGTGACCAAGTTTGTGAGTGATGTAAAAAATGCTCCCTACATTGATAGATTGAGAGCTTGTGGATTGCAGAGTTTGGTTGATAGGTGGAGAAGAGGGAATATGATAGAAACATTTAAATTACTGAAAGGTTTTTATAGGATTGATGCAGGGGAAACGTTTCAGCTGTGTGATAGTGATGGAAGAACAAGAGGTCATTCCTGTATTTTAAAGAAGAGTGTGGTTAACAAGGGTGTCAGAACAAGGTTTTTTGCCTGGAGGGTGGTGAATGAGTGGAATTCATTGCCTGACTTAGTTGTGTGTTCTTCGTCTGTAAGTGAATTCAAGAAGAGATATGACAGATATTATTTTGCTAGTTTCGGTCTCCTGCGATGAGTCTACTGACTCCATGGAGATACCCGAAATAATAATAATGTATGGCATGGAGCTGTTGTCCCAATCAATGGAGTGGTTCAAAATTGAGAAATGATGGGCTAATCCTGAGGTGTTTTCTATCATTCCAAAGTTCTTAATCGTTAAAGAGCACATAAAATCTAAAATAGCAAAACGGATTTACTACAAAACTTCCTTAGCCTTACTTCAGGAAAGGATCCAATATGTCAGATACGTACTGAACAAAATACACCTTCAATACCTACACCTTTTCAATGATATTTCTAATAGCATAGAATACTACTTGGAATATAATTGACCATATGATACACAATAGCTACACAATCTTCACCTTTTCGTGGTGCACCCTGTTGAGTATCTACCTGGATATTGAACGAACGAGGATGGGCTGGCAGTTTGGGATTTAGCTGACCAAATTGTATTCTTATTGGTTAAACCAAAAAAAAAAATTATGGTACAACATCACAAAATTTCATGCCGGCTGGGGCGTCGCCCGGTTAAACAAGGCCCCCGTTGTTTTAACCAGGGAACCAGGACGAACAGCGAAAAGTCAGCTACTGGAACAAATCTGAAAACAAACCCCAACTCAACATCACCAGAGTTAAAGATCGGTACTATCAACGTAAGAAGCCTGAATGGCAAAGAAATGGAGCTAGCTGAGGAATTAGATAAGTACCAGATCGACATAATAGGGGTGACTGAAACAAAAAAGACCAAAACTGGTGAGATCTTTCTGAGCAATAAATACAAAATGTTATATTCAGGCAATGACAATCAAGGAAAAGAAGGAGTAGCCATAGTATTCAACACAAAATACGAGGCTAATCTTCTTGAATGGCAGTCAGTCTCAAGTAGAGTAATGTGGGCAAATATGAGAATGGGGAACTGGACAATGAGACTTATTTGTGCCTATGGTCCCACAGAAGGTTCTACTAAGGTAGAAGTGGAGGAATTTTTTGAGGCTTTAGAAAAAGCAACTGACACAATGAAAAATGAAAAGTTGGTCCTTGTTGGGGATCTAAATAGTAGAGTGGGAAATGATTGTGAGACATACAAAAATATTTTGGGAAAATTTGGAGAAAAGAGCAAAGCTAAGAATAATGGCAAATACCTGTTGAATTTCTGCTCAGGACATGACGTGGTTATTACTAACACCATGTTCCAACATAAAAATGTGCACATTCACATGGAGAGAAGAGGCATGGAATAAGAAAAGTCTCATTGACTATGTTATTGTTGATAGTGATGTTTTCTCCCTGGTGCAGGACACCAGAGTGTACAGAGGATTTGAAATTGGAAGCAATCACTATTTAGTCTTGAGCAGGATAAAATGGAATTTCATATTGAAAAGAATAACATGTAAGAAAGTTTTAAAGCGAATAAAAGTTGAGCAGCTCTCAGATGTGAACTGTAGACTAACATACACAAAGATTATTGAAGAAAAAATGAAAGAGTTTGAGAACAGGAAACAAACCTTGGAGATTCAGTGGCAAGCCTTGAAGAAAACCCTGATTGATTCAGCCAGAGAGGCATGTGGTGAAGTTGTCAGCAAGGATAGAAAACTCATGACTCCATTGTGGACACAGGAAGTTAAAGAGGCAGTGAAGGAAAAGAAGAAAGCATTCCAAAAGTTCCTGTCAAATAAGTCAGCTTGTGCTCTTAGAGAATATAGAGACAAATGCAAGAATGCTAAACACTGTGTAAAACTAGCTAAACAAAAGTCATGGGAGGACTTTGGCAAGAATATAGAAAATAAATATCATGAAGGTGGCAAAATATTCTGGAGGTTGTTGAAGAAGCTTAGGAATGGAGGAGAGAGTGCTGTAAAAAGAGTTAGACATGATAAAGGTGATATTAAAACAGGAGAAAAAGATATCCTTCAATTATTGAGTATGTACTTCGAAAAATTGCTAAATGAAACAAAGTGGTAAAAAACACTCAACAGGCATGCAGTCAGGAATACATATCCATACTTGAAGTAGTAAAAGCCATCAAAGGCTTGAAATGTGGAAAGGCAGTAGGAGTAGATGATATTCGACCAGAAATGCTGAAATATGGTGGTATAAAAGTCTTACAGTTGCTGCACTGCGTAGTTCAGAAAACCTGGACAGAGGGATGAATTCCCGATGATTGGATTAGAGCTCTAATAGTGCCCATATATAAAAAGGGAAATAAAACTGAATGATAGAATTACAGAGGTATTTCCCTACTGAGTGTTCCTGGCAAGATCTATGCAAGTATATTTGAGAAATTATTGAGAAGAATTGTGGATGAAAAGCTTGGTGAAGAACAAGCTGGATTTAGGCCAAATAGAGGTTGTCAGGATCAGATCTTCACTTTTCGAGAAATAGTCGAGAAAGCATGGGAATATAACTAAGATCTGTATTTAAGTTTTCTCAATCTGGAAAAGGCATATGACAAGGTGCCAAGAGAGAGAAAGAAAAGCTATTCAATATGCTACAGTTATATGGTGTCAATTGGGCATTATATCAGGCAATACTTAGTCTGTATTTGAGTTGTAAGTCGGCAGTTAGAATTAACGGATGTACAGGAAGATGGTTTAATGTTAAATCTGGTGTGAGAGAGGGATGTATATTATTCCCTCTGTTATTCATTATCTATATGGATCACATTATGAAGGAAAGTGGAATTGGAGATGTTAATGTCAGCTCTTTGCTTTAAGCGGACGATGTTATACTTCTGAATAAATCCGCTACAAGTTTGCAAGATTCCCTGACTAAATTGAATAACTGTTGTAATAGATATGGTATAAAGGTCAGCATTAAAAAAACAAAGACAATGAAAATAGGTAGAATTGTTGAAAATGTCAACTGTGTTGTGACCGGGGAACCTGTGGAACAAGTAAAACATTTCAGCTACTTAGGCACGATTTTTAGTGAAAATGGTAAATTAAATATGGAAATAGACAACAGAATCAACAAAGCTGGTATGGTAGGAAGTCAATTGAATAAATTCATATGAAATAAGAGAGAAATTAGTCAGAACACTAGATTAGCTGTATACAAGACAGTGTTTAAACCAGTTTTAACTTATGGATCTGAGAGCTTGGTCAGAAGTAAAACACTTGACCAAAGACTAGAGACAGCAGATATGAGAGTCCTGAGAAAGATTAGAGGCATGTACAAATGGCATCAATGGCAATATCATATTAAAAATGGGGATATTAGGAAAGAACTTGACATTGTCGGCATCCAGGAGTGCATTAGCAGTGCTAATCTCAGGTGGTATGGTCACTTAAACAGAATGGGCAAGGAAAGATCAGCAAAACAAGGATTCTCTGCCAGATCAGCAAAACAAGGATTCTCTGCCAGGTTTGCAGGAAAATGACCCAGAGGAAAACCAAGATATAGGTGGATTGATACAGTACAATGTGCCTTAGACGATAGAAATATAAGATCTAATAATGATAATATTGGAGTCTTGACAAGTAATAGACTGATTTTGAGGAAAATTGTAGATAGGAAGTTATTAATGATGTAAATTTTTCATGTAGTACTATCATATCCTATACACCCCTTGAGGGGTATAGGATATGATTTTGATGATGATGATGATGATGACAATGTCTCCCAGATGATAAGGTTATTTTCAACCTTTCGGACTACAGTCTTTCCAAACAAGAATCAGAGATTTAAAAAAATGTTTCAACTTCTCAATAGCTCCTAATCACATCCCAAAAATAGATTTTATAAGTAATATTGAAAAGGGTCTTTCTTCATTTTCAGAGACAGTAGCAAATGACATAAGATTTAAATGTAGAATCATCCTCTCTACTGCAAAACCACTGAAACGTAATATTACGCCTTCTGAAAAGAAAGCAATCTTAAACTTAAAAAAAAAACCGTTACTTTAGTAGTTCCTCGGCAGTAAGAAATGATGGCAGATTCAGCTGCAGTCGCAAATGGTGTGTCACCAAGTCCTCCACCATATAAGAACTCCATTATAAGTAATATAATAAAGGACTTTGTGGCATGGAGTACTTGTGGCAAGTATGCGTCTTAGGAGTTGGATATGTGGCTAGTGAGAGAGGAGGGAGTGTGTGTGTGCACGAAATGCAGGCAATGGGAGGAAATAAATGAAATAGACATATCAATAACTGACCTAGTTGCTCCAGGAATGGGAAATGAATATCAGAAGACGAGTAGTGTGTAGGAGAGAATGAAGAAAAAAATATGGATGAAAAAATAATAGTCGACAGTGTGGAAGGCTGGAATGACTGTGAAAGTTTCAGATATGGTTTTGTTTGGGAGAGTGAATTTCAATTTAGAATGACTGACTTGCGGAGGGAGATAAATGGCCTGAAAGAGGAGGTGGAATGTCTTGTGAATGAGATGAGGAGAATGGAAGAGATAAATGCAAGGCAAATCAGAGTAGGAGAGAGTGAGAGTTTTGGGAAGGATAGGGGATGAGAGCATTTGGGGAATGATAGAAGAGGAGAGAATAGAAACAGTAGGAGAGAGGGAATGAGAGAGAGGTATGAGAATGCTAGAAGAAGAGAGAATGGAAACAATAGGAGAGAAAGAATGCTAGAAGAGGAGAGAATAAGAGCAGTAGAGGAGATGGAATGAGAGAGATGTATGGAAATGATAGAAGAGGAGAGAATGGGAATAGCAGAAGAGAGGGAATGAGAGAGAGTTATGGGAATAACACAAGAGGAGAGAATAGGATAAGTGGAAGTGAGTTATGGGCATGAAGGAGGAGACAGTAGGAGAGAGGGAATGGTCAGAGGTGTAATGTATGATGACTCAATGATCCATGGTGTGCAAGATAGGATGCGTGAGGACTGTTTGCCTGGAGTAACAATAGAGAATGTGGCTATGGCAATTAAGAGAGGTGAAGGGGATGAATGAGATGATTGTGATGGTAGGAAAAAATGACTTGAGTGGTAATGTAAGTAGGGTAGCGAGAGATATGAGATTCTTGCTTGAGGGTGTATGAAAGAAGACACAGTGTATAGTGTGTGTGTTGCCTAGGTATGATAGTGACGAGCTGAGCAGAAGAATGGTGATTTTGAATGGCATAATAGCGAGAATGTGTCAGAAGAGAGAATTGGCAAATGTGGATGCTTGGGGCGCATTTGAGAACAGAAAGGAATTGTATGCAAGAGACCACTTGCATTTGAATGAGGAAGGATGTAGGCATCTGGAGAAATTACTGTTCTGAACAAGTCAGTGTGGATGGTAGCAGGGATGGCCTCTTGTGGGAATGGGTACTTGAGAGAAGGGAGAAACGACATCAGGTAATGTTGATCCAAGTGGAGTCTAGAGGGTATAATGCTGAGTATAGAAACAATGGCATTTTTATGCTTTATACTAATGCCACAAGTATTCAGAATAAGGGAGTGGAATTGATGGCACTAATAGCATCAGCCTTGCCAAAAATTATTGGTATCACCGAGATGTGGTTGACAGAAGAGGATTTAATAACAGGAATTGAAGTTGCTGAGTACAGCATTTTTCGGCAGGATAGGAAAGGGAAAAGATGATGGTGGAGTACTGCTTATGATAAGTGACGACCTATGTCTTCTAAGAGTGGAGGCTTTGGAAGGCTGTGACACTAATGATTTTGAAAGCATATGGTGTGAGGTGGGGGTGGGCAAGACAGAATATTTAGTGGGGTGTTGCTACAGACCCAGGAGTACAGAGGGTGGGGATCAGGAAATGTTTAGACTGTTATGTGAGATTTTAACTACAGTAGTATAAATTGGGGAGAGGAAGATGCATGTAGCAATAAGGGAATGGAATTTCCAGAATTATTGAGTGACAAATATCTTAAGCAACATGTTACAGATGGAACAAGAGGCTCAAGAGTTTTGGATTTGGTTATAGCATCAGAAGAGTTGATAATAACCGAGATGACATCTCTCCCACCAGTTGGAGAGAGTGACCTTATGGTTTTGACTTGGAAAATGAATAGACATGCAGGAGTATCAAAGAGAAGGGAACGTATGTGGAATTATAAGGCAGGTGATTATAATAGTCTAAGACGTCAACTTGGGGAAGTTTCATGGAGGGAGGAATTGGAAAGTCGGGACATTAGTGCGTGGGAAATTATGAAAGAATATTTGTTAGCAGAAGTGGTAAATTGTATACCACGAATGAAGAAGAGAACACAATTTGGAGTAAAGTGTATGACAAACAATATTAAACAGGAACTAGATACGAAAAAGAGGCTATGGAAGGGATAAGGAGAGAGGTCAAGAGAAGAGGTATGAAGAATATAAGACACAGGCCAGGAGAGTGACTAGTATGGTAGGAAGGCGAAACTGGAATATGAGAAAAGATTGGCCCTTAGATCCAAGGGAATTTTTTAGCAGTGTGGCCAGTAGGAGGAGAAATGACTGTGGAAGAATAACATTGTGGGATAAAAGTGGGAATAGAGTGACTGATGCAGAAGACATAGTGGAATTGTTCAATGAACACTTTATTGGAATATTTCATCCTGGAGGAGTCAATTTGAATACTAGAAGGATAGGGCAGGTTCGAGGTTTAGAAGTGCAGGAGGAGAGTGTGTGTACCAAATACTGAGTACTCTGGGTGTCAGTAAAGCTGTGCTAGGGAACTGACAGTGCCTTTGACCTGGCTTTTCCATGAAAGCCTGGCTACGGGAAAGGTGCCCAGTGGAATGGAAGGAAAAGATAGTGCATTGCATAAGGGTGGTAGGCAGGCTGGAAGTGTTTAATTATAGGCCAGTTTGTGTTTCATGAGTAGTTGTTAAGATCTTGGAGAAAGTAGTGAGGGACCATATACAGCATTGGGCAGATGAGGCTAATGTTATCTGTGAGAGTCAACATGCATTTGTGAAGGGGTGCTCTTGTTTTAGCAATATGCTAGCCTTTTATAATAAAGTTACAAGAACATTAGATGATGGAAAGGCATATACTACCATTTACCTAGACTTACCAAAGGCATTTGACAGGGTGCCATATGATAAGCTGATATTCAAGTTGTAGCTCATGGGTCTGGATTGAGGATTGGCTGTCCGATAGGTATCAGAGAGTTGTGTATGGTGGAGCAATATCAAACAGGCAGAAGGTTACAAGTGGAGTTCCACAGGGCCCAGTACTGGGACCTATATTGTCTTACCTTTATATCAATGACCTTGCAAGGGGATATTCAGTTGTTTGCGGATGATGCGAAGCTGGGAAGGATTATTAGTAATAGTGCAGATGTGGTAGCCCTGCAAGAGAATTTGAATAAGCTAGATAGATTGGCAAATGAATACTTTGTTTGAATAGGTGTTGGTTTAATGCAGCAAAATGTAAGGTCTTGAAGTTTGGGATACATCGATAAACTGGAGGAAGTAGGGTAGACAAGAGATCTGGGAATGATGATTGATAAAAAAACCTGATATTTAGGGGACATATTGCAAAAGTAGTGAAGGTAACACTGAATATTGCTGCAATAATGAGAAGGACACTGACCTTCAGAGATAAAAGGATTATCATTCCGTTGTATAAGACTCTGATCAGACCACACTTAGACTATTGTTCTCAGATCTGGTCCCCAAGATTTGAAGGGGTTAAATTAACTGTGGAAAGGGTACAAAGGCAGATAACAAAGATGGTGTCAGGACTGTACAATGTTATGAGGATCGGCTGAGGAAGTTTGGTGGATAGAAGGAGGAGAGATGATGTGATTGAGGCTTTTAAACTGTTGAGAGTGGTTACAGGGTTGACACCGAGAGAGTTCTTTCGCTTGGTTGAACAGTGGGAAGGAGTCATGACAAACGGCCATCCCTGGAAGTTACGAAAGGAAACTGTGAGAAAAAGGGTGAGGAGTGGTTTCTTTGCATGGAGGGTGGTTGATCCGTAGAATGCATTGCCTGATAGGGTGGTGAGAGGGAGAAGAGTCAATGCATTTAAGGAGTGGTATGATAGATTTTGTGTTTCCTAAGAGGGACCTCATTCGATGAGTCTTAATAGACTTGTGGTTCTTAGAATGGACCTCCCGTGATGAGGCTTTTGACTCCATGGAAGCCTGAATAATAATAATAATAATAATAATGAATGAGGTCAGAGAAAGAATACCCCATAAAAGTTATCAAAAATAAGGATGGAAAGATACTCACAAAATCTGAAAACATCATGGAAAGGTGGAAACAGCACTTCCAAGAATTATTGGAAGATGCAGGACACGGAAAAAATAGAACCGTTAGAGCAAGATATGCAAGCAATATAGAAGAAGAAAGTGAGGAAATTCATTCAAATGAACTCTTAGCAGCAGTAAATAAAATAAAACTGGGCAAATGAGCAGGCCATGACCAAATAACACTAGAAATGATAAAGAATTTAGGAACAAAAGCCATAAAATTTTTGACATCTATTCAATGTTGTATAGAAAAAGAAAATTTTTCCCCTAGACTGGGAAGTAGCAATAATAATCCGTATATTTAAGAAAGGATTAATCGTAAATGTGAAAACCATAGAGGGATTTCGTTTTTAAACGTTCCAGGAAAATTGCATGCCTGTATTTTAGGAACCAAATAGAGCAATGCTTCCCAACCTTTCGGGTGTAAAGGCCCCCTTGAAAAAATTAAAATATTTCACGGCCCCATCGAAAAATAAAATTTGTATTGCAGACATATATTATAGAGACCTACAAGTTGGTAAGGGGTTGTTATAAGATCAGTGGTGGAGAATTTCTACAGAGAATAGTGGGAGATCAGGGGAGAACCAGAGGTTATCCCTGGAAACTGTGTAAACAGGGTGTGAGTAGGGGAGTGAGAGGCAGGGTTTTTTCGGGCAGAGTTGCGAATGATTAGAATGCCTTACCTGAGAGTGTGGTGTCTGCAAGGAGTTTGGAGTGTGTTTAAGACACAGTATGATGAGATGTGTGTGTGTGATAAAAGGACCTCCCAGATGAGTCTTTGACTCCATGAGGTCTTGGGAAATAATAATAATATTATTATTATAATATTTGTTATATTTATATTCAATACAAAACATATACACCAAATATTGCAAAAATCAAATGCAAATATTTCATTTCTAGCATCTTACATACAACATTTATAATGGCACACTTAGTCTTAAAAATTTTAAATTCGGTTTCATTATTTCACCTCCCCCCCCCCGAACAAGACTAACATCCTCCAGGGGGGGGGGGGGGGGGCACAGCCCACAGTTTTGGAAGCGCTGAAATAGAGGATACATTAGACGAAATGTAGTATGGCTTTCAAAAAAATAGAAGCACACATGATCTTATCTTCAGTCCTAGACAAATATCAGAAAAAACATTGGCATATGGAAAAGAACTACATGCATGTTTTATAGATTTCGAAAAGGCCTTTGTCCAAGTTCCCAGACACTTAATATGGCAAATATTGAAGAAAAACGAGATAACTTAATAGCAGCAATACAAACAACGCCTCTACAAAAGTAATAGAAATTATGAAAGAACCTGTAATAATAGATCAAAAGAATTCGAAACAAATGTAGGAGTGAGGCAAGGCTGTATCATCAGTCTTCTTCTTTTCATTATAGTAATGGATGATAGTGAAATTTTAAAGGCATGCCAAACAAAAACAAAAAAAGTTCCATCTAAGATACAGGAAACTGAAAGAAACCAGGATTTCTTCACACATGGCTTTTGCAGATGATGTAATGATTCTAGCAAATACAGCTGAAGATTTGCAGTACAACATTAAGATTGGGTATGAAGAAACAAAAAAAAGAAATTTCATCTTCCGTTCCCTCTTTTACCTTGCGGTGTCGAGGGTTTGTTAATCATTGGACCTCAAACCGTTCACAACCTATGTCAAACCTCAAATCTCTGTCTGTAGTGTTGAGTTCTCAAGGCTGGTTTGCCTGCTTTGCAGAAGGACAAACCCCAGGATAAACTGGGGAAAAAACCCTACCTACATTCCCAAGACCAGCTAACTTGGCTGTGGCTGAGGTTGATCCTTCAGCTCCTCACTTCACCAACGGGAATCAAACCTAGGACACTCCTTCCCCAGGCATATGGTTGCGAAGCGCACAGCCACTAGGATAACCATGCTGACAAGAAAAGAAATATTACCATAAATATAAATAAAGCTAAAACAGTGATCATATCTAGAAATCAATCAAAACAATAAAAATAGAAAACCATCAGCTGGAACAATTTCACTCCTTTAAATAAACCAATATACAAAATGATGGTACAATATGACAAAATTTCATGCCATCTAAACAAGTTAAACAAGGCCCCCGTTGTTTTTGCCAGGAAACCAAGGCGAACATCGAAAAGTCAGCTATTGGAACAAATCTGAAAGCACATCCCAACTCAACATTATCAGAGTTAAAGATCGGTACTATCAACATAGAAAGCCTCATTGACAAAGAAATGGAGCTAGCTGAGGCATTAGATAAGTACCAGATCGACATAATAGGGGTGACTGAAACTGAAAAGACAAAAACTGGTGAGATCTTTCTGAGCAATAAATACAAAATGTTATATTCAGGAAATGACAATCAAGGAAAAGAAGGAGTACTATAGTATTCAACACAAAATATGAGGCTAATCTTCATGAATGGCAGGCAGTCTCAAGTAGAGTGATGTGGGCATATATCACAATGGGGAATTGGACAATGAGACTTATTTGTGCCTACGGTCCCACAGAAGGTTCTACTAAGGTAGAAGTGGAGGAATTTTTTGATGCTTTAGAAAAAACAACTGACAGAATGAAAAAGGAAAAGTTGGTCCTTGTTGGGGGATCTAAATAGTAGAGCAGGAAATGATTGTCAGGCATACAAAAATATTTTGGGAAAATTTGGAGAAAAGAGCAAAGCTAATAATATTGGCAAATACCTGTTGGATTTCTGCTCAGGAAATGGACTGATTATTACTAATACCATGTTCAAACATAAAATTGTGCACAAATTCACATGGAGAGAAGAAGCAAGGAATAAGAAGTCTCATTGACTATGTTATTGTTGATAGTGATGTTTTCTCCTTGGTGCAGGACACCAGAGTGTACAAGAGGATTTGAAATTGGAAGTGATCACTGTTTAGTCTTGAGCAGGATAAAATTGAATTTCATATTGAAAAGAATAACATGTAAGAAAGTTTTAAAGCGAATGAAAGTTGAGCAGTCTCAGATGCGAACTGTAGATTAAAATACACAAAGATTATTGAAGAAAAAATGAAAGAGTTTGAGAACAGGAAACAAACCTTGGAGATTCAGTGGCAAGCCTTGAAGAAAACCCTGATTGATTCAGCCAGAGAGGCATGTGGTGAAGTTGTCTGCAAAGATAGAAAAATCAGAACTCCATGGTGGACACAGGAAGTTAAAGAGGCAGTGAAGGAGAAGAAGAAAGCATTCCAAAAGTTCCTGTCAAATAAGTCAGCTTGTGCTCTTAGAGAATACAGAGACAAATGTAAGAAAGCGAAACATTGTGTAAAACTAGCTAAACAAAACTCATGGGAGGACTTTGGCAAGAACGTAGAAAATAAATATCAAGAAGGTCATAAGATATTCTGGAGGTTGTTGAAGAAGCTCAGAAATGGAGGAAAGAGTGCTGTAAAAGGAGTTACACATAATAAAGGTGATATGAAAACAGGAGAACAAGATATCCTTCAAGTATGGAGTAATTACTTCGAAAAATTGCTAAATGAAACAAGCAGAGATAGCACAGTGGTAAAAAACACTCAACCAGCATACAGTCAGGAATATATATCCATACTTGAAGTAGAAAAAGCCATCAAAGGCTTGAAATGTGGAAAGGCAACAGGAGTAGATGATATTCGACTGGAAATGCTGAAATATGGCGGTATAAAAGTCTTGAAGTGGCTGCACTACATAGTTCAGAAAGCCTGGACAGAGGGATGAATTTCTGATGATTGGAGTAGAGCTCAAATAGTGCCCATATATAAAGGTATTTCCCTACTGAGTGTTCCTGGCAAGATCTATGCATGTATACTTGAGAAACGGTTGACAAGAATTGTGGAAGAAAATCTTGGTGAAGAACAAGCTGGATTCAGGCCAAATAGAGGCTGTCAGGATCAGATCTTCACTTTACGACAATTAGTCGAGAAAGCATGGGAATATAACAAAGATCTGTATTTAAGTTTTGCCGATCTGGAAAGGCATATGCAAGGTGCCGAGAGAGAAGCTGTTCAATACGCTACAGTTATATTATTATTATTATTATTTTATTATTACCCCAAGACCTCATGGAATCAAAGACTCATCTGGGAGGTCCTTTTATCACACACACACACATCTCATCATACCGTGTCTTAAACACACTCCAAACTCCTTGCAGACACCACACTCTCAGGCAAGGTATTCTAATCATTCACAACTCTGCACGAAAAAAACCTGCCTCTCACTCCCCTACTCACACCCTCTTTAAACAGTTTCCAGGGATGACTTCTGGTTCTTGCCTGATCTCCCACTATTCTCTCTAGAACTTCTCCACCACTGATCTTATAACAATCCCTTACCAATTTGTAGGTCTCTCTCATATCTCCCCTCTTCCTCCTCTCCACCAGACTCTGCAAATTACATCTTCTATATGGTGTCAATGGAGCATTATATCAAGCAATACTTGGTCTTTATTTGCGTTGCAAGTCAGCAGTTAGAATTGAAGGAAGTACAGGAAGATGGTTTAATGTTAAATCTGGTGTGAGACAAGGATGTACATTATCCCCTCTGTTATTCATTATCTATATGGATCACATTATGAAGGAAAGTTGTATTAAACATAATTTCAGAATTGGAGATGTTAATGTTGGCTCTTTGCTTTATGCGGACGATGTTATACTTCTAAATAAATCCGCTACATGTTTGCAAGATTCCCTGACTAAATTGAATAACTGTTGTAATAGGTATGGTATGAAGGTCAGCATTAAGAAGACAATTGTTGAATTGTTGAAAATGTCAACTGTGTTGTGAACGGGAACCTGTGGAACAAGTAAAACATTTCAGCTACTTATGCACGATTTTTAGTGAAGATGGTAAATTAAGTATGGAAATAGACAACAGAATCAACAAAGCTGGTATGGTAGGAAGTCAATTGAATAAATTCATATGGAATAAGAGAGAAATTAGTCAGAACACTAGATTAGCTGTATACAAGACAGTGTTCAAACCAGTTTTAACTTATGGATCTGAGAGCTGGATCAGAAGTAAAACACTTGATCAAAGACTAAAGTCCGCAGATATGAGAGTCCTGAGAAAGATTAGGGGCATGAACAGATGGCATCAATGGGAATATCACATTAAAAGCAAGGATATTAGAAAAGATCTTGACACTGTCAACATCCAGGAATGCGTTAGCAGAGCTAATCTCAAGTGGTATGGTCACTTACACAGAATGGGCGAGGAAAGATTAGTAAAACAATTGTTCTCTCTCAGGTTGGCAGGAAAAATGGCCCAGAGGAAGACCAAGATATAGGTGGATTGATACGGTACCTTAGATGATAGAAATATAAGATCTGATAATGTTGGAGCCTTGACAAGTAACAGGCTAATTTGGAGGAAAATTGTAGATAGGAAGTTAGTAATGATGTAAATTTTTCATGTTGTACTATCATATCCTGTACACCCCTTGAGGGTACATGTCAGGAATTTGATGATGATAAATACTTGGGATCATATATACAGGAAGATGCTAGACTAGACACAGAAATTAACAACAGGGAACAAAGCTATTCTTTTTTTTTTTTTTTTTTTTTTCCTTAACATACCTTCATTGCTTTAGTTATAGAACTAAAACAATGAAAGGCCCACTCCTAGATAAGAAAGAAGTTACCCAGAATACCAAAATGGCAGTGTATCATTCAGTGTTTGTACCAACATTAACATGCAGTGGCAAGTCTTTGTGTTTAACAACAGGAAACACAAATAAACTACAAACAATTGAAATGAAATATCTTAGGAAAGTGGCACAAAAAACAGGACTAGACCGAATAAGAAATCAAACTATAAGAGATAGCACCTCAAGTTGCACCTCTGAACCAACTCATAACACAAGTCCAAAGTGATGAGGTGGTTCGGACATCTTAATTGACTGGAAGAAGGAAGAATAGTAAAAACTGTATATGAAAGCCAGAAAATAGGGAAAAGAAACATAGGCAGGCCCAGGAAAGGTTGGCAAAAGGAAATTAAAGAAAAATTGGAAAAGAAGGGAATTAACTGGAAAGAAGTAAAAGAACAAGCTTTGGACAGGATGGCATGGAAATCTCTTTGGCAAAATCTTAAAAGCATAAGAGATCATAGACGAAGAAGAAATTATATACTTGGTTTAATCCTTTATCCAAGTGTAAGCAGACAAAGTTTGCATGTGAAGTAACTTCACAACTGGGCTACTTGTATATAGAGGCTAATGACTTCTCATCACCTGCCTTGGTATCCCATAATGCAAAGCACATATCCTCACAGGTATGTATAATGCTATGTATCATGGGATGGGCCACTACCCAGACCATTTCGCTATATAAGTGAAGGGAAGTCTCCAAAAACACAGGTGAGCAACCAGAAGGCTCATTTTACTTAACAGTGGTTCCACTCAGTGACAGGACCACCTTGCCACAGAGAGGAGCCCTCAGTGGTGGCTCCACTCAGAGACAGACAAAAACCTGCCACTGAGCAAAGCCGCTCATATCTCAGCAGCGGCCACTTCCCTGCTAAAGCGCATCAGTGGGAGCCAGACCCAGAAGTGATACCAAGGTTGAAGTAATGCAGAAGTCATATTTCCATATACAAGTAGTCAGAAAGTGTCACACCTTATTACTAAAATACTCTGGATTAGAGATAGATGTTAAAAGTGTTTTCACTTGCTTATTCTATAAATTAAAGATGCCAAGAAATTATATTCTTAAAAAAACTTTTAACATCTATCTCTAATCCAGAGTATTTTAGTAATAAGTTATGACACCTTCTGACTCCTGTATATGGAAATATGGCTTCTGCATTACTTCAACCTTGGTATCACTTCTGGGTCTGGCTGCCACTGATGGACCTCAATAAAGGTTAAAACCGGTCTGGATAGTGGCCCTTTGTTAGGATATAATGCAAAGCACATATCCTAACAAGCATGTATAATGCATGGCATTATACATGCTTGTTAGGATATGTGCTTTGCATTATATGATATTAAGGCAATTGATGTGAAGTTACTTCACATGCAACCAAGAATATAATTTCCTCACATCTTTAATTTATATGCTGAATTAAATAAACTTGATGTTAACAAGGCAATAGGACTTGACAATAGATCTCCATGTGTCTTCAAGGAGTACTTCAGGAATTAACTGCATCTGTTTAACATGAGTCTTGCAATGAGGCATGTTCCAAAGGAATGGAAGGCAGGAAAAATTGTTCCACTTCACAAAGGGTGAGGAGAAGGGATAAGAATGAGACTACAAACTATAGGCCAATCCATGTGTCTGGAGTTGTTGTCGTGCTACAGAAGTTGATGAGGACTAGGATTCAGAAATGGGTTGAAAATAGTAGCATTCTTTTTGATGGTCAGCATGGGTTTGTTAGTAGGAGAGGGGGGGGGATCATACTTTAGCAATCTGCTTACGTATTATAACAAGTTGACAAATTCAGTGGATAAAAGGGATGCAATATAGTTGTATACTTCAATTTTTTCTAAGGCAGTTGATAGACTACCACATGACAAGCAGATTGCTAAATTAAAACACATGGGATTAGATAACAGACTAGTGAGTTGGATAGCTGATTGGTCACAGGGTATCAGTAGATTGCGTATGGAGGACATCTTTGGCAAACATTTAGGGATGTGTGCCAGTGATTCAAAGTTCGGAATAAGTATGAGAGGTAGAGCAGATGTTGTGGACAAGTGAAAGAAGTTATCAGTTTAATGTTGCAAAGTGCGAGGTCTTGAAATATGTTAGATGAGGTTGGGATTCAGAGTATACAATTAATAGGGAAATTATTGTTGGAGGTAGAGGAAATAAGAGATTTGGGGGTGATAGTGGATAAGGATCTAAAATTTAGGGGACACATCGCCAAAATTGTAAAGACAACACAAAGACTTCTGGGAATGATGCGGAGGACACTGACGTGTAGAAGTAGGGAGATTCTTGTTCCATTGTATAAGGCTTTGATTAGGCCACACATTGACTATTGTGCCCAGATTTGGTCACCGGGTTTTCAGAAGGATGAAGAGATGTTGGAAAGGGTCCAAAGGTGACTGACTAAGGTAGTTTCTGAAATGTTGAGTATGAGGAAAGATTGAGAAGGTGTAATTTGCAGAGTCTGGTGGAGAGAAGGAAGAGGGGAGATATGATAGAGACCTACAAGTTGGTAAGGGGTTGTTATAAGATCAATGGTGGAGAAGTTCTACAGAGAATAGTGGGAGATCAGGGTAGAACCAGAGGTCATCCCAGAAAACTGTATAAAGAGGGTGTGAGTAGGAGAGTGAGAGGCAGGTTTTTTTCGTGCAGAGTTGTGAATGATTGGAATGCCTTGCCTGAGAGTGTGGTGTCTGCAAGGAGTTTGAGTGTTTAAGACACGGTATGATGAGGTGTGTGTGTGTGTGTGTGTGTGTGTGTGTGTGTGTGTGTGTGTGTGTGTGTGTGTGTGTGTGTGTGAGTGAGAGAGAGAGAGAGAGAGAGAGAGAGAGATAAAAGGACCTCCCAGATGAGTCTTTGACTCCATGAGGTCTTGGGAAATAATAATAATAAATTTTGAAGGAGGTTAAAGAGATAAGAGACCTAGGAGTGATGGTGGACAGAGACTTGAAATTTAAGGGTCACATTGCTATGATTGTAGAACATAGCAATGGTTATGGCAATAATGAGGAAGACATTCACATAAGCAAAGAAGTTATGGTTCCCTCGTATAAGGATTTAGTCAGAATTCAGAACACACGCAATTTACAGACAAAAAATACTAGTTGTGGTAGTGGTGGAGGTGGGCGGTAGATGGCATTGATGGAGATGATTCGTAGTAGAGGTTTGGTGTAGTAGTTGAGACAGTTGTAGTTGTCCTCCCACGATGAGTCTTCGGACTCCTTGGAGGTGTCACAAATAATAATAATAATAATAATAATATGGACTGCTGTGTGCAGATTTGGTTGCCTGGTGTTCATGGGAATGAGAATGTATTAGAGAGGGTCCAGAGAAGGTTTACTGTGTCCATATCAGATGGATGTCAGATATGAGAAAATATTGAGGGAATGTAAGTTGCAGAGCCTTGTGAGTAAAAGAAAAAGAGAGTATATGATTGAGACATAATTTGGTGAGAGATTGTTACTAGATTAATGTGGAGGAGATTTTTCTTAGAGTAGAGAAAGACAAGGATAGAACAAGAGGCCATCCCTGGAAGCTGTATAAGGAGGGTATGTGAGCAGGTAAGCTAGAAGCAGGTTATTTGCACAGAGAGTGATTGGGAAGTGGAATGCACTGCCTTAGAGTGCGGTGGGTGTGGAAACTGTGAATGTTTAAGGCAATGTTGTTTATTATTTTAACGGTATAATAGAACACAGAAACTAAGTAAATAATTAATTTATTGACTTGATGCTGATATTTCGCTGGTATTATAACCAGCATCTTCAGAGCACAAAAACACTGTTTGTCACAATACGCGAGACTAAAACAACATGGTGTACTTAACCAAAATTGTAGCAGCAACACAAAGACTAGAGTCCTGATTTTGGCGCCCTCTATCTGAAAAAAAAAAAAAAAAAAAAAAAAACGCTATCATATATTACTAGAGTCCTAGAAAAGTGCGAGTTTTTTCTTAATATGACTGTCTCCCAGATCTTCGGCAAGTTAATACAGCCATATTTGTTGAGATTTGGAGTGTGTTTTAGGGCTTCTGTCGCCTCTAAGAACAATCTCTCTGATTTATATGGGTTTCTGTGTAGTACTTTTGTGTTTTTCCAGTTGATCCTGTGTGCAGGGGTATCCAGAGCATGGTCTGCTAGGCCATGCTAGGTTTTTTTTTTTTTTTTTTTTCAGATAGAGGGCGCCAAAATCAGGACTCTAGTCTTTGTGTTTCTGCTACAATTTTGGTTAAGTACACCATGTTGTTTTAGTCTCGCGTATTGTGTCAAACAGTGTTTTTGTGCTCTGAAGATGCTGGTTATAATACCAGCGAAATATCAGCATCAAGTCAATAAATTAATTATTTACTTAGTTTCTGTGTTCTATTATACCGTTAAAATAATAAACAACATGTTCGACGAACACATAAGTCTGTCCACACGTTTAAGGCAATGTTTGATTATCTTTTTGCATGAGAGAGTATGGACATCCTGCAATGAGTTCTTTGACTCCATGTATGTTAGATGTTAATAATAATATGTTAATACATGTCATGAATCTGGGGTTCTTGTTACAGGCCTCCTACAGTATGCTTTTTTTTTTTCAGCTACTTTAATAAACATTTTGTTAAACCAAGTTTTGGAAAGTGGACTTGAAATTTGGAAGAAAAGGGGAATGAACATCATCACAATTTCCTCCAAAAATTTCAATAATTCATGCATAGTGTAATTTGAATAGTGCAGATGGATTGTGGTTAATGTAGCTGAAGTTTGCGTTCTGTCTAGATGACACATTTATGTCACAGTTTTGGTAAAGTGGATGTAGAGATTTTGTATATTTTGTTTAATATTTCATTTTTGTTGGAATTAGTTTTTGAGAAAGGTGTATTTTAATCACATTGATATTATCATTGTTTGTTGGAAGTTTCAGTTTTGATTTGGAAACAAATGAAAAATGGAGCAGGGACATGCAGTGAGAAGAGAATTTTGGACATGACACCCATACAGAGTGATCAGTTTACTTGCTATAATGTGGTATCAGCAGTGTCTGAGATTCTTCGTTAGACAAAACCTAGCAGAGGAAGTGACAGTGGGATTATGCACCAGTTGACTGGGAAGCTTCCTAACTCATTACCGACAGGCTTTTGTTTGTGTACTTTATAGCCGGCCTGGTTGGCCGAGAGGTTAGGATATCCGCTCTCCATCCAAAAGGCCTCAGGTTCGAATCCCGCCATGGGCATGGATGTTTGTGATTGTCTGTGAAAATACTAGTGATGGTGGTCTGGGGGTGTAGATCAGGGGTCGCCAAACTTCTTTGACCATCGACCCCCTTCAAGAGTTTCTTGACTTTTTATCGATCCCCCCCCTCTATTTTACTATTATGTAATTATAATAGGACAAGCAAAAAAGACGCTTATGTGAGTTTTTAGATTGTTTACTTTATAGTTACAGTGTTTATTGTATGTATAATATAGTATACATTATTATATTGGCTTAACGTCAAACGGATACGTTTTTGTTTTTGACGTCCTTCTTAACATTACATATTTGATAGGAGCGATAAATAATATGTAAAATATAAAATTTAATTTAGATAACAAAATAACAATAATACAATCTTCCTTATATATATGAAAATAAGACTTAAATAAAAGAGCCAATGGGCTTCACTTTGGCAATGTAACATTATTTAAATGAAGGGGATATTAAATCCCACATTCGGCATGAAACTATTTGATTCCGATCTCTGAGTTTCTTATTCGGCTTTGAAATAATGTGTGATTTAATATCCCCTTCATTTAAATAATGAAAATAAGACTTTTATTAACTTAGTATACAATTTACTAACGTTGTCAATGTGAAGGGTGTGCTTCGTGACTCTTGACAAGATTAGAAATGTTGAGTTCAAAATTAGTAAGTTTCAGCCTTAAATCGCCATGGAATTAACATGACTGAAACTAGCTTCAACCATGTACGCGCCGACCAGGTGGGAACCACCGACATCCATTTATTGGTAAATACGTCATTTTGGCCTACTTGATTGGCCTCCGTAACTATTTTCATGATATTGCTCCATCTTACAGGTCCTATTCATGTCACTGTTCACACGATTCACTCTTAATTGCATTGTCATTCAGCATGGAGGTAATCTAAGTTAACCGAATTAAATATTACCCATACGATGATGTCATATTTTTCTATCGACCCTTAACAATGTTATATCGACCACTTTGGCGACCACTGGTGTAGATGATGAAGGTAGTTGCGGTTAGTGCAGACGGAAACTCGTAGAGTAGATGCCCTCCCTCGATGAGTCTTTGGACTCCCTGGAGGTGTTAGATAATAATAATAATAATATATCTGCTGCAGGCAACCAGCCTGCGGTACTGTTTACTACTGTGTTCTTGAAATGGAGCAGGGTTTGATCGATGAATGTTTTACATGCCCTTTAAGGTTGTCACTCACTCACAGTGCACGGAGAAGACAAGGGAGGGGGAAGAACAAAATAAAACCCATGCACTGGAGAATGAACATCGCCTTCACTACTTCATGCATCCAGTGTACCACGTGGAGGTGTAATACTGTAATAAAGGTCCATATCACCTGCTGGATCAAGTTTTTATTTATTATTATTATTATTACTATTATTAACATTTCACCTCCATGGAGTCAGAGCTTCATTGTGGGAGGTATACACTACTGCACACAATGCTCATCCAGCCGTGCTTTAAACTGATTCAGTGTGTCTACCAACAACACACTCAGACAATGCATGCCACTCACCCAACCATTCTCTATGCAAAGAACCTACTCCTCGCTCCTCTGCTCACATCCTCTTTATACAGTTTCCAGCAATGGCCTCTTTTTCTACTCACTTCTCCCATTGTATGAGAAATCTCTTCCAT
Organism: Typopeltis vanoorti; assembly: GCF_054136105.1. NCBI lineage: Eukaryota > Metazoa > Arthropoda > Arachnida > Uropygi > Thelyphonidae > Typopeltis > Typopeltis vanoorti. Next base: position 142,681,656 of record NC_143557.1, on the reverse strand, counting down.
GTCAACCCGATAACAACCTCTGATTAGCTTATATCTCAATCATATTCCCCCTCCCCTCTTCTTCCTATTCATGAGACTCTACAACTTACATTCTCTCAATCTGTCCTCGTACTCCCCATTCTAAAGATCACTGACCACCTTTGTGAATCTTCTCTGGGCCCTTTCTAACATATCTGTGTCACCTTGAAAACTCGGCGACCAAATCTATGCACAATAATCCATATGATGCCTGCCAAGGCCTTATACAATGGCATCATAACCTCTCTATTTCACATGACATGGGCCTCCACATCATTGCCATTATCCGATATGATGTCTTCACAACTTGTGCAATGTGGCCCCTGAATTTCAGGTCCTTGTCCACCATCACTCCTGGATCTCTCATCTCCTCTACTAACGTTAAAGTTTCCCCACCAAGTGTATACTTGGTGGGGAAACTTTAACGTTACATCCCATCTCTGCTTACCAAATCTCAAAACATTACACTTTTCAACATTGAACTGATAGTTCCACTTACCTGCCCATTCATGTAATCTATTCAAGTCCTGTTGTAAGGCCATAACATCTGCATATCACTAGTTAAACCCATCCCAATATCATTAACATACAAATTAAACAACATTTACCCCAAAACTGATCCCTGCGACACACCACTATTGACCTTTCTCTTTCAGGATACCACATCCCCATATACCACTTTCTGATACCTATCTGACAGCTAGTCAATGATCCAACTCAGAATACAGTTATCCGATCCCATCTGTTTCAATTTATTTAAGAGCTGGTCATGTGGCAGTCTATCAAAAGCCTTTGCAAAATCTAAGTATACCACTGGAAATGCATCTCCCATGTCCAAGGCATTTGTCACCTTGTTATGGTACTTAAGTAAGTTAGTGAAACATGCTCTCCCCTTTACAAACCAATGCTGATAACCACAGAGGATACTGCTTTTATCAACCCATTTCTGCATTCTACTTCTCACTAATTTCTCCAATACCTTCACCACAACTCACGATATATAGACCGGCCTATAATTTGAAGCCACAGACTTATCACCACTTTATGCAGTGGAACAATTTTACCTTCCTTCCACTCCCTTGGAACCTGTGCAGTTGTAAAACTTTTATTAAACAGGCATGTCAATTCCCTGGAACATTCTCTTAAGATGCATGGTAATATGTCATAAAATCCTATCACCTTATTGATATGAAGATTATTTATTTCCTTAAATACATTCTGCTCACGCAGAATTAAGCCATCCCCTCCTATGTCCTCTACACTTAATTTCCTCATGATTCCACTCTGATCAGGATGAAACATCCTTATAAATTGATTACTGAATACCTCAACAATGTCTTCTGCAGCAGTTACCATTCTACCACTTTCATCCATTAATGAGATAGAGTTAAGGGTCATCTAGAGGAAGCAGTATTAAATTGTATACCTCAGGTAAGGAGGGTTAATCGGGTAGAAGTTAGGCCAAAGGAAATCCCAAAGAGTTATTTCATTATGTGGCAAGTAAGAGGAAGCATGACTATGGAAAATTAACTTTAATGAGTAACGATGGTCACGAGGAGACGAAAGTGGATAAAATAGTTGATTTACTGAGTGACCACTTTGCAAGCATACATATATCTTCCTAGTGAGGTTACTACTTTAACCTACATGACAGACACTAATATGGGAACAGAGGTGGATGAATTGGACGTCCTTCCTTACAATAGTGCAGAATTTCGATGTAAATAGAGCTGTGGGATTAGATGGGATATCAGCAAGGTTTTTGCAGCAATGTGCAAGAGAACTGGCAAGGCCTTTGACTAAACTGTTTAATTTAAGTGTCAGCTATGGTAAAGTTCCAAGGGAGTGGAAGGAGGTCAAAATTAATCCTTTGCATAAGGGAGGTTCTAAGAAGCTAGAGAAGTGGCAGCATCTTTGACTAAACTGTTTGATTTAAGTGTCAGCTATGGTAGAGTTCCAAGGGAGTGGAAAGAGTTCAAAATTAATCCTTTGCATAAGGGAGGTTCTAAGACTACAGTAGCAAATTATAGACCAATCAGTATCTCAGGCATGGTGGTAAAAGTACTAGAAAAATTGGTAAAAAAGAGAATGCAAGAATGTGTATATAAAAATATAATACATATCAGGGTCAACATGGTTTTGTGAAGAGTTAGTCATGAATTAGTAATTTACTAACTTTTTTATAATAGAGTAACAGCCAAGTTGGATAAAGGAAATGGCTACACAATGATTTTGTAAAGCCTTTTTAACAGAATGCCACATGGAACACTATTACAAAAATTAGAACAAATGGGGGATAGATATGACACTGGTTAAGTGGATAAGAGAGTGCCTGCTGGACAGATATCAAAAAGTGGTATATGGAGGGGTAGAATCGATGCAAAAGCCAGTGACAAGTGGTGTTCCACACAAGGTTCAGTGCTGGGACTGTTGCTGTTTAATTTGTACATAAATGATATAGGAAATAACCTGAAAGGTTATTTCAGTTGTTTGCTGATGCTGATGATTGCAAAATTAGGTCAAGTAATAGTTAATCAAGGCAATGTGGAAAGCTTGCAGGACGATTTAAATAGGCTTTCAGTACGGGCAAAAGTTAATGGGTTCAGTTAAATGTTGAGAAATGTAAAGTTATGCACTCTAGGATAAATAGATTACAAGCCATTTATCACATTGATGGCACTGTATATTCCAGGATATAGATGACACTAGAGATTTAGGAGTTGTGGTAGACAGAGAGTTGAAGTTAGAGGACATATTGCTAGCGTAGCCCATAAGATTACTTGGCTATTAAAGAACACATTAACAAGTAGAGATAAGAAAGTTATTATTCCTCTTTATAAGGCCTTGATATGCCCACATCTAGATTGCTGTGCTGAACTTTCTTGGGGATGTGGAAGCAGTGAAGAGGATTCAGAGGTGAGTGTCCTGTAGAATGTGTCCTATTAGGATAGATTGAACAACTAGGTTAAGGTCATAGCTAACTGTTGTGCACATTCCATAAGAATACATGGTGATATGTCGTCCATTTCCACAGTCTCATTAACATCTAACCCAATCAACACCTGACACATCTCTGATTTTTAACTTCCATTCTCTTAATATTCCATTTCTCCTGTATTTTGCATGGCATAATTTATACCAGTATGATGTACAATGATACATTGCTCGCTCAATGATTCCACTATATCCTTTGCAATGGTCACTCTGTTGTCATGACTATTCACCAGTGTCAACCTGCCATAATTATTCTTTCTCTTGCTTGCCATATAAGCAGAAAATTCCCTTGAATTTTCACTTGGCCTGACCATCTAATCTCTCATACTGAATGTTTTTTTTTTATTTACTATGCTCATTACCTTCCTGGCCTTCACTTTATACTCTTCATGGATCTGATCACCAACTAACTGGTGATCATTGAAAGTTTTTTCTCTTGGTTATACTATAAATTAAAGATGGCAGGAAATTATATTCTTGGTTGCATTCTTTATCCAAATGTAAGCAAACAAAGTTCGCGTGTGAAGTAACTTCACAACTGGCTAATTGTATTACAGGCTAATGACATCACATCAATTGCCTTAGTATCCCATAATGCAATGCACATATCCTTAACATGTATGATGCTATGCATTATGAGAAGGACCAATACCCACACTGGTTTCAATCTACATTGAGATTTATCACAGGAGCCAGACCCAGAAATGATACCAAGGTTGAAGTTTTGAGTACTCGTATATTTCCATATACGAGTACTCAAAAGGTGTCACACCTTATTGCTAAAATACTGGATTAGAGATAGATGTTGAAAACTTATGTTCTTACACTTAGATATAGGATGAAACCAAGAATATAATTTCTTGGCATCTTTCTAGATCAGTCTTTGACTCCATAGGGTCTCTTGGGTAATAATAATTATTATTATTATTCAGGCCTCCATGGAGTCAAAAGACTCATCGTGGGAGGTCCTTCCTAAGAAACACAAGGTCTATCAAGACTCATCGAGGGAAGGTCCCCCCCCCCCTAAGAAACACAAAGTCTATCATACCACTCCTTGAACTCATTGACCGTTCTCGCTCTCACCACTCCATCAGGCAATGCCTTCCATGGTTCAACCACCCTCCATGCAAAGAAACCACTCCTCGCCCTCTTGCTCACAGTTTCCTTCATAACTTCCACGGATGGCCTGTTGTCATCACTCCTTCCTGCTGTTCACCCAAGCGAAAGAACTCCCCAGTTTAAATCAACCCTGTTTAAAAGTCTCAACCATATCACCTCTCCTTCTTCTATCCACCAAACTTTGCAGTCCACATTCCCTCAGCCGATCCTCATAACTATCATTGTATAGTCCTGAAACCATCTTTGTTATCCGCCTTTATACCCTTTCCACAGTTAATTTATCCCCTTCAAATCCTGGGGACCAAATCTGAGAACAATAGTCCAAATGTGGTCTGATCCGGAGCTTATACAACGGAATGATAACTGTTTTATCTCTGGAGGTCCATGTCCTTCTCATTATTGCAGCAATCTTCTGTGTTACCTTCGCCACCTTTGCAATATGTCCCCTAAATTTCAGGTTTCTATCAATCATCAACCCCAGGTCTCTTGTCTTCCCTACTTCCTCCGGTATAACTCCTCCCATAGAGTATGAAGTGTCCCATCGATGGTTCCCAAACCTCAAGACCTTACATTTTGCTGCATTAAACCAAGACCCCATTCATTTGCCCATCTATCTAGCTTATTCAAATCCTCATTACTAGGCTACCACATCTGCACTATTACTAATAATCTTTTCCCAGCTTTGCATCATCTGCAAACAACTGAATATCCCCTTGCAATCCACTGGCAATGTCATTGATATAAAGGTTAAACAATAAAGATCCCGGTACTGAGCCCTGTGGGACCCCACTTGTAATCCTCTGCTTCCTTGAAACTGCCCCACCATGCACAACTCTCTGATACCTATCGGACAGCCAATCCTGAATCCAGTTGACCAATCTGACATCCACACCCATGTGCTGCAACTTAAATATCAGCTTATCATGTGGCACCCTGTCAAATGCCTTTGCTAAGTCTAAGAAAATGGCAGTATATGCCTTTCCCTCATCTAATGCTCTTGTAACTTTATCATAAAAGTCTTCAATATTGCTAAAACAAGAGCGCCCTTTCACAAATCCATGTTGACTTTCACAGATAACATTACCCTCATCTGCCCAATGCTGTATACAGTCCTTCACTACTTTCTCCAAGATCTTACTAACTACTGATGACACACAAACTGGTCTATAATTAGATACTTCCAGTCTGCTACCGCCCTTATGCAATGGCACTGTCAGTTCCCTAGCACATTCTCTCAAAACTCGTGATGAAATACCATACAGTCCCACAGCTTTACTGACATCCAGAGCACTCAGTATTTGAAACACACTCTCCTCCTGTACCTCTAAACCTTGAACCTGCCCTATCCCTCTAGCATTAAAACTGACTCCTCCAGGATGAAATACTCCAATGAAGTGTTCATTGAACAATTCTACTATGTCCGCTGCATCAGTCACTCTCTTCCCATTTTTATCCCACAATATCATTCTTCTACAGTCATTTCTCCTCCTACTGGGCATATCTAAAAAATTCCCTAGGATTTTCTTTGGATCTTAGGGCTAATCTCCTCTCATATTCCAGTTTCGTCTTCCTTACAATACTAGTCACTCTTCTGACCTGTGTCTTATACTCTTCATGCATCTTCTCTTCTCCTGTCTCCTGATATCTCTTCCACAGCCTCTTTTTCGCATGCAGTTCCTGTTTAATATTGTTTGTCATCCACTTTACTCCAAATTGTGTCCTCTTGTTCATTCGTGGTATACAATTTACCACTGCTGCTAACAAATATTCTTTCATAATTTCCCACGCACTAATGTCCCGACTTTCCAATTCCTCCCTCCATGAAACTTCCCCAAGTTGACGTCTTAGACTATTATAATCACCTGCCTTATAATTCCACATACGTTCCCTTCTCTTTGATACTCCTGCATGTCTATTCATTTTCCAAGTCAAAACCATAAGGTCACTCTCTCCAACTGGTGGGAGAGATGTCATCTCGGTTATTATCAACTCTTCTGATGCTATAACCAAATCCAAAACTCTTGAGCCTCTTGTTCCATCTGTAACATGTTGCTTAAGATAGTTGTCACTCAATAATTCTGGAAATTCCATTCCCTTATTGCTACATACATCTTCCTCTCCCCAATTTATACTACTGTAGTTAAAATCTCCCATAACCATCATTCTTCTTGCACTTGCCAAACTCAAGTGTCTAAACATTTCCTGATCCTCACCCTCTGTACTCCTGGGTCTGTAGCAACACTCCACTAAATATCCTGTCATGCCCACCTCTACCTCACACCATATGCTTTCAAAATCATTAGTGTCACTGCCATCCAAAGTCTCCACTCTTAGAGGACATAGGTCATCACTTATCATAAGCAGTACTCCACCATCATGCTTTCCCTTCCTATCCTGCCGAAAAATGCTGTACCCAGTTACTTCTTTTTCTGTTATTATATCCTCTGCTGTCAACCATGTCTTAGTGATTGGCAAATAATAATAATTTATAACTGGGGATCAAATCTTTTCTAACACAGCTCACTTTATTTCTGTTCATCCATTTCACTCTTACTCTATTTACTTGCTTAACCCTTGAAATGCAGTTATACATTCCTTGTGTCAGATACTACCTTATGATTTTTCATGCATTGTCATTATCTTTTCTGCACAGTTCATCTATTCCAATGTATTGATGCTAATTAACTACAGAGCTTCCCTTAATCGTCCGCCTTGTACTTCTGCATATATCCATTTTTACTATTATTACACATCTGGAGTCCAAAGACTCATCGAGGGCGGGTACCTACTTCAACTCTCTATCTCCACCAATTACTACTACTATCATCATCTACACTAATGCCATCTACTACCCAACACCACCACCACTGGTATTTTCACCACAATGGGAGTAACTTCTGGCAGTAACCTTTTCTTATTTTGCCACTTCCCAAACAAGTACTCCATGATCACTCTCACCAACCCGCTTAATTAACAACTACATCTTGTGAAGTGATTGGCAAATCCAAAACATTTATTTATTTATTCGTATGGAGTTTCCTCCCTTTTTCTCCCCCGTACCTATTGGGGCGAGTTGAAACCCTCATGGGGGGGTAAGTATTTATGGCTGTAGATCCATCTGTGTTCACGGGGCCGATTTGCCTGCTTGCGGGATGAAAAACCCCAGATAAACTGGGGGAAAACCCCTGTTGTCCACACCCAAGACCGGCTAACTTAGTTATGGCTGAGGAAGATCCTTAAGCTCCTCACATCAGCTACGGGAATTGAACTTAGGACACTCCTTCCCCAGGCATATGGTTGCAAAGCGCAATCCGAAGCATTAAAGCAAGCACTGATGCAACTAGATCATAGGTTCCCAAACTTTTTTGGGCCACTGCCCACTTTGCAAGACATAAATTTTGTAATGCCCCATTATAACAGTTTTCTGCATTCAAGCCGTGTGATATTTTTGACGCAATTAATGTATCATTAATAGCAACTGATGATACATTACTGCTTATGCCGTTAAATTTTTAAAAAGAAGTAGCCAATATGTGCTTCATCTTGAACACAGTTATTGCTATACCTATTTTGGTGAAACGTAGCCCATATGTAAAGATTGTAAAATGTATGCTCAAATAACATTATGCACAGTTTCATACAATGGTTTAAATATGAAAATGTGGAATACAATTAAGAGATTGCATTGCATTAGTAAGAATCTTATTGTAATAATTAAAACACCATTAAATATATTACAAAGTTGTTTGTTTCTAACTTATAAAGTAAAAATACAAAGAAAAAATAACAAATTAATGTGAAGTTTCATACAATGGTTTAAATATGAAAATTCGGAATACCTATTAAGAAATTGCATTACATTAGTAAGAATCTTATTATAATAATTAAAACACCATCAAATGTATTAGATGGTTTATTTTGAATTTACAAAGTAAAAATACAAAGAAAAAATAACAAATTAATGTGAAGGATGAGCCTGGTGCATTTTTAAAAGTTTGTTAATATTGGGTTCAACTTTCGTTAAAAACAGTCGTAAATCGACACGCTCAATTATATGCAATCGGTTCCTTTTCTTAGATAGTAAATTCGCTACAGCACTAAGCCCACGCTCAGCCAAATAAGAAGATGGAAATGCAATTAAAAATTTCTGCACCATTTCCCATAATCCAGGGTACAGTGTCGGTATTGATTTTTGAAGCCAGAACTCTTGGTATCCAATTTTGAATTTTATTTTTAGTTCTTCATTTGTTGCGAGTTCTATGAGTTCCACTTCTAAATTTGATGATCCTGCTGTGCTTACATGTGAGAAAGGATCTAGAACCCAATTTGGTATATTCATGTTTAGAATATCCTTGAATCACTCATTGAAATCAGCATGGAGAACCTCCAAGTGTTGGCAGTATGTAAGTAAATCTTCCTTTTTGAGAGACAATGCTGATAAATTTGAAAAGTAGCTATATGCCCCTCGGCCCATATTCTGCTCGAACAGAAGAAGTTTCCCTAAAAGCAGCAGTAACGTTTTTTGTTTTAATTAAATTCAACTCATCACCTTGTAGTTGTAGATTGACTTCATTAAATATTTTATAGAAGTCTGTCAAATAAGCGATGTCATTTTTGGATGTAGTAAGGTTGGCCTGCAATCCGTCGTCTCTGTTTTCTAGGAACTCTAGTACTGAATCAAACAAATTGTAAAATCGATTCTGACAAATACCTTTTGAAAGCCAGCAAACTTCTGTGTGAAGCAGCAAATGATTGAAATCTTCATCGTTTTCACTACAAAGTTGGCTAAACAATCTGTCACTCAATGAATTGCTTCTAATTTTGTTGACTACTCTAATAACGTAATGGAGCGGTGTGTGCAGGCGTTCACTTAAATTTTTCGCAACCAAATGTTGACGATGAAGAACACAATGTATAGCGAGTACATTTGGTACTGCTTGTTTCAAATGTGCTATGAAACCCTTGTGGCGCCCTGTCATTGCTGGAGCACCATCAGTAGCAGCAGACAAAATATTACGAATGGGAATGTCTTTCTCTTGAAAAAACTTATTCATGATATTAAACATAGATTCTCCCTTTGTATCCACTTCCAAGTTTTTAGCAAATAATGATTCTTGACAAAATTTTTCTTCTTTTATGAATCGTACGTATGATATGAGTAGTGGTTCATTATTTGTGAGAGTTGATTCATTGAGTTGATTGGAAAATTGGCATGTCTTCAAATAATCGCACAATGATTTTTCAACGTCTTCAGCCATTTCATTGATTCTTCTTTGCACTGAATTATTGCTCAAAGGAATTTTCCTGATGATATCTGATGCTGGCTTATGAAGCACAGTATTTATTACTTCTTTTACTGCCGGCAAGATTAATTCCTCACCAATTGTGTGTGGTTGTCCCGCTTTTGCGATTAATAATGAAATATTATAAGAAGCTTGTAATCCTAGAAGGCTTCATTGCTTCATTTGAAAACACTTTTTGTCAAATCAAGCACATGGGTAATAATTGGTTCGTAGGAGACTGAATAAAACCATATTTCAAATACTCAATACTGTACTGTCGACATTTCTTCTTATATTCAGACATAATGAAGTAATAAAATTTGCAAAAATATTCACAAAATAAAAGATTTAATTTACACTTTGTATGACTCCACTTATCTATCACACTTTCGACTGATGATTGTTGGCAAAGCACACAAAAAATAATGAAACTTATTCCTAAACCACTGGTATTTATAGATTTGAAATCTAGCCTGAATCGACTTGCATGCATTGACTTGTTTGCAATACCATCATACTCGTGCTTTGAACAAGTCACTGCAAGCACCCGTATTCCTCAAAATATACTGAATTGAGTGAATTACCTACGTAATAGTTGACCGACATACTACACGTCTGCTGCGTGAATAGACTAAAGCCTGTATGACATGATCAATTTTTACAATAGCAAAAAATGAATAAATTTTTTAAGTATATAAAAAATAGCAGTTAAAATATCCTGTATGACATGTTCAATTTTTTATTTTGCATGCAAGCGCATTTTGTTCGTTCGACCACGACATTGTCCGAATAATTATAAATAATAATTAATAAATAAAATAATTACACAAGATATAAACAACAAACCTACAAAACATAACCACAGAAAACAGTATAATGAGTTTCGAATAATATTTGCTTTGTTTTTTTCCCTCTAATTAGCAATATAAATTAGTACTAACTAGGCTAACTAAAATTACGATTTTATTTCTTTCTTGCCATTATTATTTTTACTCATAATATTAAATTATATAAAATTGGGTTTATTTTTGTACAAATCAATCAGAAAAGTGGTTTTATATATTTTATATATATTTTGAAATGAAATATAACAAATAAATTTGCTACTGTAAGCATAACCTATTATACACACATATATACATGCTCTATTTTCTCATTGACACAGAAAATTGACATCTATTTCTATCTGACATGGTAAATTTTCAAATGATTAAATAATTGAAATAGAAAATTGATTTAAAAAAATGATCATGTAAGACGGGCATAAGATAAATTAAAATGCAATATTTAAATTTTAAATGATTATCTAATCGCAAAATCACGAAAATAATTAATTTTTAAATATATATTATTAATTTCTTCTATAAAGAGCCACCGACCCCTAAACCGCCTGAATGCCCCCAAATGCTTCTGATCCCACTATAGCTCCCCTAGAAGGCTTCGGCGCCCACTGGGGGGCGGTACCGCCCACTTTGGGAACTTATGAACTAGATGCTTTAATCCAAAACATTAAAACATCTAGTTGCTTCGGTCACATGCTGCTTAAGATATTTATCTCTCATAAATTTAAACTCACTCTCCTTGTTCCCATACACTCTCTTTTCCTTCCAGTCTCCCATTAGGATCATCATCATCTTTTTACATGCCCAACCAATTTGCCTAAACATTTCACAATCAGTATTCTCTACATTCCCTGGCCTATAATAGCATCTTGTCAGATACACTAGCCTGTTAATTTCAACTTCCACACTTTGTAAGCACAATTCCTCTGTAATCATTAATAATCATTCCGCTCCTCTTTTCACCTTTCTATCCTTCTGGAAAATTTTATATCCTTCCATTTCTATTTCCGACATCACATCCTCCTCAGACAACCAAGTTTTACTTATACCAATTATCTTTAGGCATACTGATTTAATTAGGTTCTTAAACGATTATTCTAAATTGGTTAGTTTCTTATTTTTGCTAAACGTAATGAAGAAGGGTCTATCACTCATCCAGTGATGTGGAAAAAATCAGAAAACATTTTTAGATCCTATGATGGGCATAAGAGAAGAATTGTTGAATTGATAGAAATTGTCCTCAATCCGTTTCCCCTTAATAACTAACCAAGGTATAACCTCTCTGATTTTTACTCCTCAGCTGCCATCCCACTTTGGCATATGCAATATACCCACATAAACATGCCCTCAATAATACTGCGGTATCCAGAATGCCTTCAAATGTCATCATTTCCTTTGTAACTTAATTTATAGCAATTCTCTTGTAATGTCCCTTTGTTATCTCTGCTTTTAGTCATTTAAGTTATATATATATATGGAATTGTAGTCATGATCGGTAGAGAAATGATAATGGGTGAATAAAAAGGAGAATATTCATAAAGAGGGGGGGGGGTAAGGTATTACATGTAAATGTCATTTAAAAATATGTTTTTTTTTTGTTTTTTTTTGAGACTGTTGGTTAAATGAAATGAAATATTATTATTATTATTATTATTATTACGGGTATCTCCATGGAGTCGGTAGACTTATCGCGGGAGACCCAAACTAGCAAAACAATATCTGTCATATCTCTTCTTGAATTCATTTACAGACGAAGAGCTCACAACTAAGCCAGGCAATGAATTCCACTCATTCACCACCCTCCAGGCAAAAAACCTTGTTCTGACACCTTTGTTAACCACTCTCTTCTTTAATTTCCAGGGATGACCTCTTGTTCTTCCATCATTATCACACAGCTGAAACATTTCCCCTGCATCAATCCTATAAAAACCTTTCAGTAATTTAAATGTTTCTATCATATCCCCTCTTCTTCGCCTATCAACCAATCTCTGCAATCCACAAGCTCTCAATCTATCAATGTAGGGAGGCATTTTTTACATCACTCACCAACTTGGTCACTCTTCTCTGAACCCTCTCCATAGCCTCCTCATCTCCAAGGAATCCAGGTGACCAGACCTGAGCACAGTAATCCAAATGTGGAAGTATCAACGCTTTATAAAGGGGAATAATAACCTCTTTATCTCTGGATGTCAGTGTGTTCCTCAACAACCAAGTAATCCTATGTGCAATCTTGGACACCTTAGCAATGTGTCCTCTGAACTTCATCTCCCTATCTACCAACACCCCTAAGTCCCTACCCTCATCAATCTCTTTGAGTACCTTTCCATCAATGTAGTACACAGCTGGTAATCTTTTAATCCCAAAATGCATGACTTTACACTTTTCCACATTGAACTGACATCCATTATCTTTTGCCCATTTTACCAGCTTATTTAAATCCTCCTGCAAACTTTCAATATCAGCCTTGATTTTTTATTGCACTACCCAACTTTGCATCATCAGCAAACAACTGAATATCTCCCTTTAAGCCATTTCCTATATCATTTATATACAAATTAAACAACAATGGAAATTGAAATATTTGGCAAAGTACAAATAATGATAGTTATGGACTGCTCCTGATGAGTTTTGTGATTCTGTGGCCATAAAATTTAGATTTTATTTATTATTGTTAATTTCCAAGATAATCTACATTACCAATCTATCTGACCTGTTCAGTTTAAAAACTGAACAGGTTAGATTGATTGGTATTTTATTAATAATAAAAAAAATATCAAAATATGTAAAATAGTGTTATTTTGTTTCAGAACTAAATGTGACAGAAAGGCGAGAGAGAGAGAGAAGCGATATTAGCCTGCAAGATAGTCAACTGTGGCTCCTCGACAGCTTTGTTTGTGATCCAGACAGTGATGATTCACGTCATTCAAACAGGGATAAAACAGCAAATGCCAATAATCCTAATACAACTGACATGAAATTAGGATGTTTTCAATCAGATAACCACTCAAGTTCAGATGAAACAAACATCGATTTAGATATATCTGGTATAGTATCGCAAGTTTGCTCTAGGAACATTGATAATTCAGCACCCCAAATTACTTGTGAAACCCAAATGTCATCAAATGTAGGTGATGGTAATGAATTTGCTGTAACTAATTTAGATACATTTGGTGACATCAGTTTACTTATATCTGGTGACCGTGATTTACATACATTTGGTAATACATCTCTAGGTAGTACTAGAAGTACTAGAATGCCATCAAATGTTGGTGATGGTAATGAATTTGCTGTAACTAATTTAGATACATTTGGTGACATCAGTTTACTTATATCTGGTGACCGTGATTTCCATACATTTGGTAATACATCTCTAGGTAGTACTAGAAGTTCCGATAATTCAGTAACCCAAATGCCATCTAACATAGATGATAACAATGAATTAGATAACAATGTATCTCCAGGTTGCTCTACGAGCACTTCTAATTCACCCCAGATTACTTGTGAAGCACAAATGCCATCCATTGTGGGTGGCAGTGAATTAGAAGAAACTGATTTTGATATGTCGGATCCCAATTTAGATGCACTGGATAGCGTATTTCTAGGTTGCAGTAGTAACAATGATAATTCTGTACTCCAGATTACTGATGAAGAGCAAGTGCCGTCAAATATGGATGATATTGAATTAGAAGAAACTGATTTTAATGTGTTTGATTTCAATTTAGATGCATTGGATATTGAATTAGAAGAAACTGATTTTCATATGTTGGATTCCAATTTAGATGCATTGGATATTGAATTAGAAGAAACTGATTTTCATATGTTGGATTCCAATTTAGATGCATTGGATAGCGTATCTCTAGGTTGCAGTAGTAGCAATGGTAATTCAGTTTCCCTGAAGGCTTATGAAACAGAAATGCAATGAAATGTAGGTGATAATGGTGAATTACAAGAAACTAGTTTACTTTTTTAATAATCCAGATTTGGATATATTTGGTAACACCGGTACTGATGCATCACATACAGTTCACACACACACATCAGATAATGCTAGAGGCAGGTTGCTTGCATCGAATAATTTAAGTGAAAATATACATCTCATATATAATGACAAACTTTATGAACTTGGTGATAATACTGAAAGTACTCAGATTATGCTGAGTACCTCAAATTCCCAGTGAAAATAGTATATTATTATTATTCCTCCAGGGAGTCCATAGACTCATCGAGGGAGGGCACTGCTCTACAGCTCTCTCCACCAACTGCAACTACACCAACGGCATCTACCGCCGACCACCACCACTAGTTTTTCCAGACAATCACAAACATCCATGCCCACGGCAGGATTCACACCCGCAGCCTTTTGGCTGGGGAGCGGATACGCTAACCACTCGTCAGCTAGGCTGGTATGTCTGCTAAGTTTTGATGTTGTGCAACATTCATATTGTAGGGTTTATAATTACTATAACTGCCATCTTTTGAGGATAAATAATTATTTATTAAGGCTTTATATATATATATTCATTGTTTTTATACAGCAGTGTCACTTCTGGATGCAGTTTAACTTGAAAACATTGGTATGGCTACAGTCACTTTAAAGAAAGTAACAGGTATAATTTTTTTTTTCATTTAACTAATACAGAATTATGATATCAAATCATCCAAAAAGTAATGGTCATTTTTATTATTATTATTACTTGACATCTCCAGGGAGTCCAGGACTCATCGAGGGAGGGCACCCACTCTACAACTCTCCTCCACCACTCAATCTCATCCACCAACCACATCATCTACACCAATGCTATCTATTATCCACCACCACCACTAGTATTTTCACAGACAATCACGAACATCCATTCCCATGGCAGGATTTGAACCCGCAGCCTTTTGGCTGGAGAGCAGATATGCTAACCATTCGGCCAACCAGGCTGGCATTATTATTATTATTATTATGTGACACCTCCAGGGAGTCCAAAGTCTCATCAAAGGAGAGTGTGTGCCAACAGCATTGAACGATTGAACCTCTTTCAACTACTAACCGCGCTCAAACTTGCTTAACTTTTTTTCGTGAGCCATTAATAGCAGAGGCTCCACCAATCGACCAACCAAGGTTGGTTGATTATTATTTCATTATTCTTTCGTCACTGCTTTATATTGCTCGCCTTATGCTATAGGCTCATCGCCACCTTGACGTCGATGGAGCACCCTGTCGTAGGGCGCTCCATCGACGAGACAAAAGTCTCAATCTCCTCCATCCTACTAGAGGACCCCTCCTCATTTTTAACATTTAGATTTGAAAGGATATAAAAGATAAATCACTTGCTAATTTAATCAAGTATATATTCTTAATTTTAATTAATAATGCTCTTCCAATGTTGTGAAAGCTTCTTCGTAATACAATTTCTATGGAATTCATGAGGTTTGGAGGCAAGGAAGTCGCATAGGCTCAATTTCAATGTGCCTCTAATGTATCGTATTGTTTTTCATTAATGGAATGTTGCAAACTTTTAAGTAAGTGGTAATCTCAAGGTGCAAGATAAAGAGAATATGGAGGAAGTGGACGCGTTTCCCAGCTGAGTTTTTCAATCTTGGTAGAGATAATTCTTGCTATATGAGCTTGCATTATCACAGTGAAAAACAACACCCTTCCGATTGGCCAGTGAATACCTCTTTCAGTTTTTCATTCAGTTGATCGAGGTCTTCACAGTATACTTCAGCTGTGATTGTTTGGTTTTGTGGCAAGAGTTCCAAGTGTATAATACCAGCCATATCCCAAAAATGCTTAACAAAACCCTCTGAGAGTGAAGGTCTTGTTATGGTTTAGGTTAAGCCTGATCCCCTGAATGCACCAATTGCTTTTGGTGCTTAACATTCTTGTAAAGGATCCACTTTCATCACTGGTGACTGCACCACTCAAAAATGGAGATTGAATCTCTCAAGAATGAAGAGAAGTGCAGAAGTTGATGCTCTCTTCAATTATGTCAGTTTGTGAGAAACCCACTTGCCGAGCTTAGATACTCTGCCAAGTTCTTGAAAACGTCAATGATGATGAATTAAGATTTTTTGCTAAATCTTCAACAGTTGCATTGGCATTTCTTGCAATAGCGGCTTCCAACATATCATTATTGGGTGTGGGCACCCTGTCTCTCTAGAAAGGGTGCCCACATCGAGGGGAGTTTTCAAGCTAAAGTCCCTTTGTCGAAATTTTTGGAATCATCATCACTGGCATTTTCACTCTTATTGCCATACACTTCTTGCACATTTTTTAGTGTTAGTGGCATTATTATCTTTTTTGAACTCATAAATTATGATGTGCTTAATGTGCTCTTCAGTGACCTCCATAATAATAAAGGATTATTTAAATAATAACTTTGAGTGGCTGATGCAGAGGACATGGTGGAGTTGTTCAATGAACACTTTATTGGAGTATTTCATCCTGGAGAAATTGGTTTTAATACTGGAGGGATGGGGCAGGTTCGACGTTTAGAAGTACAGGAGGAGAGTGTATTTCAAATACGAGTACACTGGATGATATTTCACCACGGGTTTTGAGAGAATGTGTTAAAGAACTGAGAGCTCTGTTGACCTGACTTTTCAGTGAAAGTCTGGCTATGCGAAAGGTACCCAAGGAAAGGAAGGAAGGTAAGATAGTGCTATTGCATAAGGGTGATAGCAGACCGGAAGTGTCTAATTATAGGCCAGTTTGTGTTTCATCAGTGATTGTTAAGATCTTGGAGAAATTAGTGAGGAACCTTATATAGCATTGGACAGATGAGAGTAATGTTATCTGTGGGAGTGAACATGGATTTGTTAAGGGGTGCTCTTGCTTTAGTAATATGATTGCCTTTTATAATAAAGTGACAAGAGCAGTTGAGGAAAAGGCATATAAGTCATTATTTTGGCTTTTGTAAAGGCATTTGACAAGGTGAAACATGATAAGTTGATACATAAGTTACAGCACGTGAGTTTAGATGTCAGGTTTGTCAACTGGATTCAGGATTGGCTGTCTGATACCTATCAGACAGCTAATCCTGGGGCAATATCAAGGAGGCAGAAGGTTACAAGTGGGGTTCCACAGGGCTCTGTACTGGGACCTGTTCGTGTAACCTTTATATCAATGATCAATGGATTGGAAGGGGATATTCAATTGTTTGCAGCTGATGTGAAGCTAGGAAGGGTTATTAATAATAGTGCAGATGTGGCATCCCTACAAAAGGATTTCAATATACTAGACTAGACAGATGAGAAAATGAATGGGTGTTAGTTTAATGCAGCAAAATGTAAAGTCTTGAAGTTTGGGATACATCGATGGGAGGATGCATATTCGATTGGAGGAGCTGTACTGGAGAAAGTAGGGGAGACAAGAGATCTGAGGATGATGATTGATAAAAACCTGAAATTTAGGGGACATATTGCAAAGGTGGTGAAGGTATCCCAGAGGATGTCTGCAATACTGAGGACACTGACCTGCAGAGATAAAAGAGTTAGCGTTCTGTTGTATAAGACCCTGATCAGACCATACTTAGACTATTGTTTTCAAATTTTGTCCACAGGATTTGAAGGAGATGAATTAACTGTGGAAAGGTACAGAGGTGGATTGGTTTCAGGACTGTACAATGTTAGTTATGAGGATCGGCTGAGGGAATGTGGACCGCAGAGTTTGCTGAATGGAAGGAGAGGTGATATGATCGAGAATGTTAAACTGTTGAGAGGTAGTTACAGGGTTGACACTGAAGAGTTCTTTCACTTTGTGGAACATAGGGAAGGAGCAATGATAAGTTGCCATGCTGGAAGTTATGAAGGAAGCTGTGAGCAAAAGGGTGAGGAGTGGTTTCTTTGCATGGAGGGTGGTTGATCCATGGAATGCATTGCCTTGTAGAATGATTAGAGCAAGAATGGTCAGTAAGTTCAAGGAGTGGTATGATAGATTTTGTGTTTCCTAGGAAAGACTTCCTAGTCCTGCCTAGGAAAGTCTGAGTCTCTTGACTCTATGGAGGCCTGAATAATAATAATATTATGTATGATGTTCTTGCAAGGTGAAATTCCTTAGAATGAAGCTACCTCAACTTAATAGTACTTATAAAGCGAACTGAGCCACATTTGAACAAGTACAGTATAAAAAACAACATTACTTTTGGGATGACCTGATGTTAAATCTTTCTTCAAACTGCATATCCCCATATTATGTCACTCTCTCAGAAAGTGACATAATACCCTTTTGGGAACATCTTATGTTAAATTATTAATGAATAATTATTATCCTGTATACATATTGCTAATTAAACCTACAATGCGAATATTCTGTCCAGTTGCACGTGGATAATTACATTTTCAGAGAAATATTTGTAAGTGGTTCGATTTAATTAAGTGTTAGAATATTACTGATGTAAGAACATGGCTAATATCAGAAATATTAGCCATGTTAGGGAAAAAAGAATACTCTCACAATGTATTCTTTCCTCCTCTGAATGTTATGATTTAAAAACAGAGTAGGTTGTTTTTCCATATTGCAAGTGGGTGATTTTCAGAGAAATCTCTGATAAGTCAAATTCAGTGCTAATCAGCATATTAATATTATTAATTAGCATCTTCTGACATGTTAATGTTAGAATGAACATGTTAGAGGGAAAAAAGAGAATACTCTCACAATGTATTTCTTTCCTACTCTGAATGTAATAATTTTAAAAACAGAGTAGGTTGTTGTTGTTGTTCCACTTGTCAAGTGGGCGGAAATATTTTCCGAGAAATCTCTGATAAGTCAAATTCAGTGCTAATCAGCACTGAATTAGTAATTAGCTGAATGATTATTAATTAGCATCTTCTGACATGTTAATGTTAGAGGGGAAAAAAGAGAATACTCTCACAATGTATTTCTTTCCTACTCTGAATGTAATGATTTTAAAAACAGAGTAGGTTGTTGTTGTTGTTCCACTTGTCAAGTGGGTGGAAATATTTTCAGAGAAATCTCTGATAACTCAAATTCAGTGCTAATCAGCATATTAATATTATTAATTAGCATCTTCTGACATGTTAATGTTAGAATGAACATGTTAGAGGGAAAAAAGAGAATACTCTCACAATGTATTTCTTTCCTACTCTGAATGTAATGATTTTAAAAACAGAGTATGTTGTTGTTGTTCCACTTTGCAAGTGAGTGGGCATTTTTCAGAGAAATGTTTTCTGGCCTGATTGGCTGAGGGTTCGAATCCCGCCCTTGGCTGGATTTTTGTGATTGTCTGTGAAAGCACTAGTGGTGGTGGTGGTGGTGGTAGATGGCGTTGGTGTTAGATGATGAAGGTTGCTGGAGTAGTGAGACGAGGAGGTGTAGAGTTGATGCCCTCCCTCGGTGAGTCTTTGGACTCCCTGGAGGTGTGATATGATAATAATAAAATCTGGTAGCAGTCAGATTTGATGCTAATCATATTAAAATACAAAAATAATACTTTTGCACTGTTTTTTTTTTTTTTTTTTTTTACTCTGAATATCTGAAGTACTCATAGTTAATAAGTTTGTATTTGTCCCAACAACAAAAAAAAAAAAAAAATAAATAAATAAAAATCTGCCAATTTTTGTGACACATTGAAGGTAAACAAAAAAAAAAAAAATCCTCTAAATGGTTCAAGCAGATAAATATTGACTTTCACTAAAATTTGCAGATATTTTTATGAAAAATATTTGCTCCTAAGTGATGTTTTTTGTGTACTTAGTATATTATTTACATCTGCATATTCTTAATAAATATAAATATCTCTAAAATATCACTGAAAGGTAAAGCAAAGAAGGCAACACAGGCAGGGTTGTTAATAAGTGTTTATCCCAGCTGTTAAAAAAAAATCTGCCAGTTATGTAAAAAATTGAAGGTAAATAAAAAAAAAAAAAATTAATTAAATAAATCCTGTAAGCCTTTTATTCCTCAACAGTAGACTGAATTCTTAGCGGACACAGGCTAGAAAATTTGCCCACTCCTTTGAAAAAAAGCATTACAGGAATTATTCATTAAATTTTTTTTAATGTGGAATTATTTTTATCCAATGCAACAAAAGATTAATGTTGCCAAAATCTCTTATAACACAATTTTAAATTGTGATATGATATAAGCATATTAAGATTTTGATTGCACTGTTTTTTAAGATTGCTTTACCAAGGAAATGAATACTCACAAATGAATTGTGTTCACTTATTTACCTAGCCACTCAATATGCAGAATGTACCACAAGCACTTCCTCTCTGCTAATTGCTCAATTCATCCATGCCTCTCTGCAAGCTCATCATCAAATGACCACTCAGATGAATGGTTTTGGGATGAGTCAGATGGCAGATATTGAGCTATTAAAAAGTAAATTATACACTAATAGTTTATAACGACATGCTTTTGTTATCAACAATAGTTTATTATGATAACTTACTAATATTGTTCAGTTTCATTGTCAGCATTGAATGTTAACTTTATCAGTGTAATTGAATAAAATAGAGGAATGTAAAAATCTCTGTTGAAAATAATAAAATTATATCCTCATTTTATGTGTGAAATTATTTTTTGAAGTTTTAGTTGCCTTTTTATCATTTCGGCAGTTTAATTTAATTTGAATATTGAGTGAAGAGAGAAATAAAGCACTGAAAAAGAAGCAGAAAGCATGAAGACAGTTGAAGAGGATGAAGGGAGAGATTAGAGGGTTTAAGCAATGTAGTAAGAAACAAAGAGATGAGGGGAAGGCTGAAAAGAGAGCAAGGAAAGCTAATGTGTGTGAGAGCGAGGAAGAGAGAGAGATGTAGATTTAATGAGCTATTTGAAGAATAGAATGCTAAAGAAGAAGTGCTCCTAAATGGGCAATATACACAGTGTGGCTATAAATTAAGATGAAAATGTGGAGATCATAAGGATGTTTTGTAAGGATTATCTGAGAGATTGAGCAGAAGTGTGTATTTTGCCTGGATAGGAGTTGACAAGAGCAGCAGCACCAGTGATTAGAATAGCAAGATTGAGTCAAAAGAGGGTTCTAGAAAAAAAACGTGATAGAAAAAAAGCTGTATGTAAGAAATACATAGCATTTGAACCTAGAAGGATGGAGATTTTTTTTTTTTTTTAATGATGAGTCAGTACTCCAGTTTGGTCAACCTGTATTATGTTAATAACATGAATGAACAAAAAGGAACATGTTCACATTTGATTTCAAGTACTATGGATTGTGTTACTTCAGAAACAAGATGGGAGAGGTTTCCTTCTGGAAATCCCTCCTATCAATAGAAGATATGAATGAATCAGAGAAGGATATTTTTTCTATGGGTTCGGGGTTAAGTGTTGAATAGCTGCTACACGTTTCATTGGACTTAGAGGATGGACAAATTATTGATAACAATTTTCAGTTGCACAGTTGGTTGGTTTATAGTTTATTTGGCACAAAAACTACAAAGGTTATACTGTGCCATACTAAAGGTTACAACATTAGCATTTACAGAAAATTGTAAACAATATGTTTACAAGAATCTAATTTCACAAAGCAGCACCTCTAGGTAAACAGAACTGCTGCAGAGGGCACAGCAACACACAAGGTCAGAGGTTATCGCAGTAGTGCAAAAATAGTTAACAATATAAATTAATACATAAAATACGAAACATTAACCCAGGAATGCAGTATCTACATATATGTAAAATTATAATAGATGCCTTTATGGCAATACAAAAATAGGCGAAAAGGGATTATTATACAATATGCATGGATGAAAATTAAATTTAGCAATGCAGTAGAAACAGAATTACTAGAAAGTACACAAATAGGTAAGATGCATACACAAAATGTATGTTAAGTGATGCAGTATCTACATATAAACAAAATTACTGCAGAGTTTTCAGCAGTACATAAATAGATAACTAGGTTAACATGTAAATAGATAACTATAGGCTAGCATATGTATATACAAAACAAGTCAAGGAAAGCAGTGTCTACATCTAGTAAGATTATTATTATTATTATTCAGGCCTCCATGGAGTCGAAAGACTCATCGAAGGGAGGTCCCCCCCCCCCTAAGAAACACAAAGTCTATCATACCACTCCTTAAACTCATTGACCGTTCTCGCTCTCACCACTCCATCAGGCAATGCATTCCACAGTTCAACCACCCTCCATGCAAAGAAACCACTCCTCACCCTCTTGCTCACAGTTTCCTTTCGTAACTTCCAGGGATGGCCTCTTGTCATCACTCCTTCCCACTGTTCAACCAAGCGAAAGAACTCCCCAGTGTCGACCCTGTAACCACCTCTCAACAGTTTAAAAGTCTCAATCATATCACCTCTCCTTCTTCTATCCACCAAACTCTGCAGTCCACATTCCCTCAGCTGATCCTCATAACCAAAATTGTACAGTCCTGAAACCATTTTTGTCATCCGTCTTTGTACCCTTTCCACAGATTACACAAACATTATTATACTAATACTTAAAGAGTCAGAAAGGAATTATTATACAGAATTGATGCATAAAATTTAAGTTTAGCATTATGGTATTTACATATTAACAAAATTACAGCGGGATGATACAAGATCAAGGCCTGTACGGTAATACATTATTGGTCAGATTTAACCTAATGAATAATATGTATGTATAAAAGTTAAGCAAAAAAAAAAGTATTTACATATAAACAAATTTATGATCAAATGTGTTTGTACAAATTAATTCTTTCTAAAATTAAAAACATACAATTTGCCTGAGTCTGCTAGCATTTCCCCGAGTGTATGTATGAGTGTAGATAGGTGAAAATTTCGTTCCCCTCTCGTGTAAAGTTTGGACAATCTACCAGAATATGATGAATAGTGAGATGTGTGTTGCATTTTTCACATATGGGAGGGTCATCAGCTCTCAGTAAATGAGAATGCGTAAGGTGACTGTGACCTATGCAGAGCCTAGCAAGGACAACCTTCTCTTTGTACATTGACTAGAATGCCAGTGTTTAATTTAATGTTATATAATTTGTTTGTTGGTGCTTCTTGCCATGTTAACTCCCACTGAGCAATTAGCTTTGATCTTATAAGTTGTCTGTAGTCTGTATATGACGTTCGCCAGGCATCTTCCACACCTGTCCATCTGCTCGGTAGAGGATATAGCATTACTCGTTTTAACACAGCTTTCCAAGCTTTCATGTCCTACTGTACATGCTCTTTGCACCACTGAAGACACTGCATATCGGTTCGGGTAAAGTGAAGCTTGCATACATATTGCAGCCCTACCATGGAAATCTGTGTTGTGAGCCTCAGTTCTGAATATTTTTGTGTAGATCTGTGTTCCAGTAGATGGCCGGAACTCTGAATGCAACGTGTGGCCAGAGAATGATGGTTTTTACATTTTATTATTACTATTATTACGGGCAACTCCAGGGAGTCATTAGACTCATCGAGGGAGGCCCCAAATCATATTCATCACAACTATTTGACATTCATACAGTATCTATCATACCTCGCCTTAAACTCATTCACTGTCACAGCATCCACCACAGACTCAGGGAGCGCATTCCACTCATTCACTACTCTAAAAGTAAAGAACCCAGCTCACCTTTACTAACCACACTTTTGCCCAGTTTCCATGGATGTCCCCTAGTCCTCCCACAACCAGCCTGTTCTCAAAAATATCTTCTGAATTAATTTTATAGAAACCCTTCAGTAATTTGAATGTCTCAATCATATCTCCCCTCCTCCGCCTATCAACCAATAATTTGAATGTCTCAATCATATCTCCCCTCCTCCGCCTATCAACCAATTTTTGCAACCCACAAATCCTCAACCTGTTCTCATACGGTTCATTCCACAGACCTGCTATCATCTTGGTCACTCGCCTCTGGATCCTCTCCACCTCCTCCCCATCAAGAAGAAACCTAGGTGACCAAATCTGAGCACAGTAGTCTAGATGGGGTCTTATCAAGGCCCGATACAGAGGAACAATAACCTGCTTGTCAACGTATTCTTCAGCAACCAAGTGATTTGATGAGCTGTTTTGGTCACTTTTGCAATGTGTCCCCTAAATTTCAATTCCTTATCTACCAACACTCCTAAATCTCGTGCCTCATCAATTTCCTGGAGCACAGTTCCACCAATGCAGTAAACTGCCGCTAATCTTTTCACCCCAAAATGCATAACCTTACATTTTGCCACATTAAACTGACATCCATTCTCCTTAGCCCAGACCTCCAATCTAACCAAATCATCCTGCAAAATTTTGACGTCATCTGCATTCACTATTGCCCTACCCAACTTCGCATCATCCGCAAACAAATGAACTGTTCCTCTCAGATCATTTCCTATATCATTTATGAACAAATTAAACAGCAGTGGTCCAAGAACAGATCCTTGTGGCACACCACTAGTCACAGGCCGTCTTGTGGACTCTACTCCCGAGTAAACCACTCTCTGATCTACTCCCGAGTAAACCACTCTCTGATATCTCTCCGTCAACCACCCTCCTATCCATCTCACCAACCCTATGTCCATTCCCATATGCCGCAATTTATCATTTATGAACAAATTAAACAGCAGTGGTCCAAGAACAGATCCTTGTGGCACACCACTAGTCACAGGCCGTCTTGTGGACTCTACTCCCGAGTAAACCACTCTCTGATATCTCTCCGTCAACCACCCTCCTATCCATCTCACCAACCCTATGTCCATTCCCATATGCCGCAATTTACTGATTAGAATTCCATGTGGAATCCTGTCAAAGGCCTTGGCAAGGTCCAGTAGAATCACCGTAAACCCATTACCCTTATCCAGTTCAGCCGTCACTGTGTTATAATACGTGAGCAAGTTACTGAGGCATGACCTACCCTTCACAAAACCATGCTGTCCCCGATACAGTATCCCATTTTCTTCTATCCAATCTTGTATTTTCCTCTTGACTATTTTCTCTAAGACCTTGACAATGATTCCTGATATGCTAATCGGTCGGTAATTCACAACAGCAGTCCTGGAACCACCTTTATGCAGTGGAACTATTTTCCCCTCTTTCCACCCGCTCGGGACTAACCCAGACCCGAGACTCAAATTAAACAAAATGGTCAAGGGTACTGACAATTCTTTAGCTGCTTCTCGTACAACACGAGCTGGTATACCATCCAATCCTACAGATGTATTGACATTGAGGTTATGCAATAGACTACTCACCTCCACTTCATTAACCTCAATTCCCGTATAATCTACTGGTTTATTCGTTTCTGCAATGTCACCACCTGGATGATATACTTTTGCAAAGTGCTCACTCAGTAACTCAACTATCTCAACTGATTCAGTTACCTCCCTACCATCAGCATTCTTTAAAATCAATCTGCCATGTACATTTTTCCTTTTACTTGCTACATATCTAAAAAACTGTTTAGGATTCTCTTTAGCCTGCATGGCCAATGTTCTTTCGTAATCCTTTTTTTCTTTTCTTACCACCCTTGTTACCTTACTGGCCTGAGCTTTATACTGTTCCTGCACCTGCTGGTCACCTTTCTCCTTAAATTCCCTCCACAATTGTTTCTTTTTTTGCAGTTCAAGCTTAATGGTGTTATTCATCCATTTAACCCCTACTTGATTTATTATTCGGACTCTAGGTATACAGTCAGCCATTGCTTCATGCAAGCACTTCTTAACTACCTCCCATGCACTATCAACTTCTAGTCCTTGCAGTTGTACATGCCATGGCACTGAACCAATCAAACTCCTAAGCTTGTCATACTTTCCAGCCCGATAGTTCCACATGTACCCTGTCTTAATTGAAAATTCTACACCTTTAGCCACCTCCCAAGTTAAGACCCTATGATCACTCTCACCGATTGGTGGCAATGTGGTCATATTTGTTACAGCCAAATCCTCAGGTGTAATTACTAGGTCAAGCACTCTCTGACCCCTAGTATTTTCCATTACATGCTGTCGCAGATAGTTATCCCTTAATAACTGCATAAAATCCAGTTCCTTCCTCCCGTGTGTCCTCTCCTCACTCCAATCAATGCGACCATAGTTGAAATCTCCCATAATAATCACCCTCCTTCCACCCATTTCTTCTATTTGCTTGTGCATACTGTCACCACCATCTTTTCCATCACCTGGTCTATAGCAGCACCCAATTGTATATTTAATTCTGCTAGCCACAATCTCACACCAAATGGCCTCAAATGTGCTCTTTTCTCTATCCTGCAATTCAACTTCTATTCTCCTTGGCTGGAGTTCATCAGCTATCATCAACAATACTCCTCCCCCCATTTTATTCTCTCTGTCATTCCTGAACACACTATACCCATCACATTCAATTCCACTAGTTATATCATCTACAGTCAGCCATGTTTCACTAATACCTATAACCTGTGGTCTGGAAGTGCCAACCATGGCCAAAAACTCTTCCTTCTTGTTCCTAATACTCCTAGTATTAGTGTACATGAATTTAAGACCCCCATTATCCCCAACCCTACCTTGATGCCTTATATTAACTATCCCACTCAGATTTGTTGTCCTTATTTGCTCTGGCATATTATATTCATTCTTACATTCAACTGCCTCCATAAGGACTGTATCTCTACTCCCCCCCCCTAACAAATCTAGTTTCCTTGAATTTGCACATCCACTACATTCAGCAACACTTTCTCAAGTCTTCTTACACCATAACCATTCAAATGCAAGCCATCCATCTTATATAGATCCTTTCGCCCATCAAACTCACTCCACACATCCACAAATTCCACACCACTTGTCATACATAACCCACGCATAAAGTCATTTGCAATTATCGCCCTCCTTTTAAACATTTTAAACATTTCACTGTCATACCGTGGCAAAAGACTAATCATTCCAACTCTCTCACTCTTTTCTTTTGCTACCTCAAACAATTCATTCAGGTCTTCTATCATTTCCATTTTATCTCCTTTCAAATCATTCGTACCTGCCACAACAATCATTTCTTTCACCCTTTCCTTTTGCTCTCTAATAGATGCAGTTACGTCCTTTATGGTCGCACCAGGTTGGTACGATTTTGTCAAATCCTCTACTAACACACCTCGTACTAACGAGTCTCCATACAGCACTCTATCCTTCATTTTGTTCATGTTCACATTCATACGTCTATTTTTCCTGTCATACCTTTTATTATTGGTTGGTTCATTCAGTCTACTTTTGTTCATGCACTCTAGCTGCTGTTTTGCTCTTTCTATCGCACTATTCAACAACGCAATCTCACTCAATGCATCTATCTCATCTTTTTTGTTCTCTGAGAAACCATTTTTACTATCATTCACACTTTCTACATTCACACTCTCACAATTTTCATGTATAACCTTGCCGTTTCTTGTCATATCCCTATTTCCTTCATTCTGAAGGTTGACAAAAATATCACACTGACGATCCGAAATACACTTCAATTCCGCATTTTCTACACACATTCAATCCTTTATTATCATCTAACCACACTCCGACCGCACTCCGCAAAGCGTACATTTCACAGCTAGTACACTGACTCATTTCTTTTATGCTACCGTTCTTTGATAACGATGGCGAACCTTCATTACTGGCCGCCATTTTCCTTCGCACAGGTGCCATATTTATCTGTAACGTGTTTTGTCAAATTATACGTTATAACACACCAAAAATAGACGCACTAAAATACGCAAGGCAAACAAAACAAAACTACACAATATTAAGTAATTTGTATTGATAACTGAAAATGATACTTATCTTATCTGGAGCTTGCACGAACACTACACATTACGAATTCATCTAGCGGCGACTTCCCGACTTAGGTTATGTTATAAAACACTTTAGTACACTAACCACGCTAATAAAGCTCCAATAATATACCAAAATTAAACACTTAAGTCCATTAAATTGAATCCAAAACACCAATAAATCAACAAAAACACAAATCTCTCAGGAGCTCTCCGATAGCACGTCCGTTCACCAGCTAGCCTCGACACCAATCTCCAATTATTCTTATATTAGCACTCTATGGTCAGGTTTTGTGAGTGTGGGAGTCAAGTGCAACTACGGGTTGCGCTTGCAGTTGATTCCCTGCGCTTTCATTTCAGTATCGTATCACTGATTGTTGACCCGGATGGTACAATTTGCCAAAAAGATAGGCCTGCCACATTGCATCCTATAACAACGACTCTGCCGAACACCTGCCGTTTCCTTCTCGTAGCCATATGATACGGACACGTGCCTTGTACTGACTTGGGAGTATCCCATTCAAGTGCCATCTCCTATCTAGGAAGTTGAATACCATGATGTGACTCATGGTTAACTACAGGCGTAACGACATGTACTGAGGACCCTATCTCTTTCAAATTCAAATATCGTAAGTATTCATTGCTGTAAATCCGCGTGTGTGTTCACGGAACCGGTTTGCCTGTCCTGTGGGAGACGAAAAACCCGAGTTTCCTGGTGAAAACTCAACTTTTCCTGGTGAAAACTCTACTTCTATATGAGACCAGCTAACTCACCTTTAGTTGAAAGAGATCAGATAAAGGTTCCTTATGGATGGGAATCGAGCCGAGGTGTTTCTGACCCTTTGGTCAGAAACACCTCGTCTATACCGACTGAGCTACAGACTTTGGGAGTACAATCTATACTGGCTACAAATGCATGACTTGTTGCATGGCATGGTGTGCCTTGCTTATGGGGTGTCCGTTGACTTCTCGAAACAGTGTATGCTGTGAATGTTGAATGCCCTCTAGGTAATAATAACATATAAGGATAAGGTGACAGTTCCACTATACAGATTGTCGGCATCTCACCAACGCGACGAACAATGACGGCAAAGACTACTTTGTCCGGTGATTTTAATTTGCGGGACATTATTCAGTGCCGTGTATGCGTCGAGAAAATTAAGGAATATGTAGAACGAAATTAAAATTGGAGAGATTATAATATGTATTAAGTGTTTTAAAAATGAGGGTCTGTTAGGTGACGAGAACGCAACAAATACCGACGATAAGATGGAAACTGTGGTTAATGGTGAACATGCGGCCGTGGAAATAGAGAACATAATGGATATCAGGTTAAGGGGATAAGATAATAAAGCCGGATTTTAAAGCCGGATACGAAACTCGGAGATCGAAATCTAAGAGTTTCATGCCGAAGAGCTGTCGGCCACTCCAAGCGTAAGTCAACACCTGGGTGGTACAACACTAGGGAAACTCGTTGCAAAGGTGGAGCAAGCTCCGTCCCTCTCCTTAATATTTTTTCATAATGTAAAACGCAGCTCCTAGGAGATGTATTAGTGTTTTACATTATGAGAAGAGGTCACTACCCAGACCGGTTTCTACCTTTATTGAGGTCTCATTAGTGAGTAGGTCGACCTGGAATACCAAGGTTTAAGTGAACCGAACTTACATGTACCCTACTAACGAATTGCCAGACCGGTGTACCCATATATTATTATTACTGTAAAATCTCGATGTAGCTTAAAAATACCAAAGCGCTTTACATCGATTTTTTACAGAGGTCAAGTCCCATGAGAATGTAAAAATAACTTGTTCGTCTCTGTATATTTTGTATTAGATATTAGATATACAGGGTGTTCGGGGTAAATTTGACATATTTATAATTAATTATATTTTTCCGTAAGTTACATGTATTAACACACACTTCTCTTCATTTAAAAGTTTGGACCCTTCTTCATTCATATACAAGATGTCAGAAAGGATGGATAGCTGGAACCCACCTGAATCATGGAAGAGAATAACTTGTATCATGATGATTCGTGCCCGCCATCAAAATAAGGATATTACGACTGCTGCCCAATGCTCCCTGAATACAGTAAAAACAATCAGGCATGAACTAGAGACTTGCAATGGTGACTACGAGGATGTAGCAAGAAGAAAGATCCCTAGCAGACGATCTGATTGCGTTCGTACAGCAGAATTCCTCGCAAATCTGCAGGAACAGGTGTTGAAGAACCCTGGCATTGGAATTCGGGCTTTGTTCGTGGAGTTGCTAACTGTAGTCAAGCCCTGGATAACAAGGGTAGCCAATGGTAGGCCGTATGTATGGCAGCAGGATTCGGCCCCTTGCCACACCTCTGGGAAAAGTCAAAAATGGTTGTCTGAAAATTTCTACGACTTCACCAGTCCAAATGTTTGGCCTCCAAACTCCCAGACCTTAACCCCATGGATTATTTTGTATGGGGCGCAGTTGAAAAAGACACCAATCGCACTTCCAGTAATACAAAAGCCCAGTTAATGGATAAAATTAAAACAGTTTTTGCGGCCCTTCCCAGGGAGACTGTAGCATCAGCTTGTTCGAGGTTCCGAAGCAGAATTGAAGCTGTGATCGATGCTAATGGTGGTTATTTTGAGTAAATCTTGTTGATAGTATTGTAATTAACTCTGCCTGTAATGTTTTTTTGTCAATTCATTAAATTTAATAGATACAAAGAAGATTTTCTTTTTCCTTACGAAACTGTCAAATTTATCCCGAACACCCTGTATTTGTAAATAACTCTTTGGAAGTTAACTGTATATACTCCTTTAATAAGAATATTTTAGAGTGTTAAAAACAAATGTAATGTTTTGCCACCGGAGCTGTATGTATGTAATAGGTCTACTTGGCGGCATAAGAAAGGTTGTTTATGAAATTTCGTGTGTATGTGAAAGGCTTACAAGCTTTGCACGTAAACACCTCCGAAGTCAGTCAGAAAGGTTCAAACAACTTTCCGATGGCCGGCAACTTACAATCAAGGAAAGGCACAGAAGAGAACAAAGAGCAGGCCGAACTTGAAACTTAAGATGAAGGAAGCATGCCGAATTCTACGGGGGTTACAAACTTCTTGCGAGGTCTCAGAGGAGGCCTAATAAAAAGGGAGAGCCAAGCATAGAGAGCGTCCCGGTTCGAGATGTCGCTAGAGAGAGGACTTCTAGGCCAGAGAGAGGGTTTCCAGAGGCCACAGACAGAGCTCCCTCTTCCAGACGTCAAGAGAGAGTCATCAGAAGTCGAAACTAGAGGCAGTTGGAACCAGAGCGGAAGCGAGCTGAGACTATAAGCGGAGTCCGAACCAGAGCAGTGGCGGCAAATAACGAGAAGAGGCAAGGCCCCAGTTACAAAGAGGAGAGCAGAGATCCAAGTGCCTAAAGAGCAAAGGTGAAGCGCTGTTACCGAGAAGAGCCAGTCGGTGGCAGTTGCAGTCATCGGTGATTAGTAGCAGAAGTTCCCAAAGTAAGGATCCGGAGGAGAATTTGCTCGTATGCTGAAACCTCTTGTAAGTGCTATTCGAGTATCGCAGATCGCAGTTCAAAAACCCGCTAACATCCCGAAGTGATACCGCTGAAGCTAAATTTTGTGAAGGGAGCTCGAGATCTGAGATGAAAGAATTGCCATAGAAGTTTTAGTGAAAGACTTTTGACTGAATGTGCAATACAGAGCCATTGTAAGTTAAACACTTTTGATTATTCCCTCTTATAGTTGTTATTTAAGGACGTTTGAGATTTTTGTTTAATAGTGATAAGAAGTGTCCTTAAGGGAGGCAATTGGTGTGTTGGAAATTGATATCAAATTTGTAAAAATAACCTCTTTGCAAGTAAACTAGCAGTTTAATAAGTTGAAATTGTAAACAGATAGTAAATACGTTTTTGAGTTAAAGAGATTAATTAATGTTGAAGTAAAAAGGTTCTAATTTGTGCTAAAGAATTTTTATAGATGAAAAGAGAAAGCAATCTCCCTGTTGTTTAATTCATGTATATTTCATAGTAATGTAAATAAAATGTGTTTTGATTTTCTTTGTTAAAGGAGTGCTGCCTGATTGTTTATTTTTACACCTGCACTGTTCCTAAATAAAAAACAGACTTGTGAGCGAGAAAAGTGAGATAGCCGACCACGACTGTTTGCGTAAAGTTTTATTGAAGGAATTTGTATTAGAGAGAGAAATATGCCAGCCGTATTATTGAGTTTTATGCTAATTAAATGATATTAGTGGCGCAGTCTAAATTAAATTAATTTTCTAGTATCTTAGGCATAAGACTCGTAGTGAAAAGGGTTGATAAACATGGTACGTAATAATGTAAGGAAGAAAGATTCAGAGAGAGAAAGCGCGCACAATAAATTAGAATAACGGCATATAAAGATATTACTAATATAGGCAGAGTAAGAAAGGAAAATATATAGAAAAAACGTGTAAAATAGTAAAGATACATAAAATAACAGCATATGATTACAATGGCACAGCATCCGTTTACAGAGTGTTATTCGCGAGGAATTGCTTGTATGACTTACGTTGATTTTTCTGTAACTCTATAGCAGTGCTAATATTCAAACTGTGCAATTAAGAAGTTAATCGGATGATATGAAAAATAAAAAATTGCAAGATTTTTGCGATTTCAGCGCCCTCTAACGGCATAATGGTCGTTACAACTTTAAATTCACGTATTCTATGTATTGCTGTGTTCTCTATCAATCGCTAAGTTAAATTTCTATACGTAAGGAAAATTACTTAAATACACACAACGTGCTTCAATGTATAGCATTTTTGCGTAAAAACGCGAAAACAACGCGTTTGATCCTTCATAGGACAAAGCGCCAAATTGAAAAACTGCAGAAGTGGCAAAAGTTAAGCAGGGCTGAAAAACCAAAGCAGGTGATCCGAAAGGATAATAAAGACCGACCGAAAAAATTAACGAAAGTATGACAAAATCGTGTTTTCTGTGTGCAAAATATTTGGCTGGTACTGAAAAGTGGATTTTCCCTCTAGAAAACTTGGGATTTTCATCCCATAAACTCAATAAAATCTATCGTAGAACTCATACTATTGCAGGCAAATAATATATCATGTTAGGATTAAGAGATCATGAGATGGCATCACTTGTCAGTCATGTCTTCACCGTTTACAATGAGAGACAGGCTTGTGCCAGCTATCTCTAATTGATTACAGGGGTGAAGATTCAACTGCCCACTCAGTCTCCAAAAAGTTCGATAAAACTAAAACAGCTTCGTTTACTACCTGTAGGAGAATGAAAAGAGTTAGTGGGTTTATTTATTTTATTTATTTTTTAATTTAATTTAATTATTTTATATTTTATTATTCCTATTTTTCATACTCTCCTTGGAAAGGGGCAAATAAACCCTCAGCAAGGTGGCTAAATAACTCTTTCAAATACTGGACTGCGAATTACATCCTTGTCTACGTTATATTCGAATATAATTTTACGGTATGTATGATGAGAATTAAATATAACATTCAGGATTCGTCGCTGGAGACTCACTTAATAAAGGTCAAAATTACTCTAGCCAACTATTTGGCCAATAGGAACAGAAGAGAAAGATATAAACTGTTTAAAGACTT